>NC_087062.1:99929208-100031629 GCF_963678635.1 Symsagittifera roscoffensis
ATCATCAACTATCTTATCTACAGTTTTTTGTTTCAGAGTAGAGCTGTCTTCACATTTTTCTTCTCTTGTCTTCGATCGTGAATTCCTCAGCTCTATCAGCTTGTTCAGCAGCTCTTTTCTCGCCTTCTCATCCAGGCCCGTTCCTATCAGAAGCGGTTCTCCAAACTTCACAACTGTCTCCCACAGTTCCTCCTTGAATTTGTCCAGCATCGTCTCGCTGCCCACTTCTTGATTGAATTCCTTCAAGAACTCCTGCCAAGCATCGTCCTTCAGAGACCCCAGGAACATGTCCCTATTTCCTTCGAAAGTATTCTTTTCCTTTTCCTCCGAGCTCAAGAGTATCATCCCCATATTGGAGGTCTCGCTTGCCAATGGCAATTCCAGATTCTTCCGGGGGGACGGGGTCAGAGGTGGAGTGGCAGTATCTGCCCAATTCTCCTCGCTCAAGTCTTTCAACAGCTCTTGAGTGGTGAGCTCCTCCCCTGATGGTCTTGGTTCAGGCGTATTCCCCACTTCCATGTCCTCACCGGCTTCACTGAGAGTTTCATCCATACTCTCTTCTTCTGACTCATTTCTTCTTCTCTCGAGAATTCTTTTGAACCGGTCCTCCACGGGTCCACTCCTCTTGTCTCCAGGTGTATCCACTGACAGTGGTGATGGTGTCGCCGGATCCAATCTCTTGTACTCCGTCAGGGCCATGTGCAGTTGACCTGCAGCATCCAGTTCTTTTCCCTCCTGTCTCATTTCCACCTGTTCTAAGCCATAGGGCGCCCTATACTTTCTTGTTGCGAATTTCATGTCGTCCACCAATGAAACGTGCCCCTCCATCATGATCATCCTGCCATCATCCCATATTGGTAGCATGTTCTCAAGTCCCTCCTGCTCAAGAGCTCTCAAGACCTTTCGCACCTCATATCCGGGGGGCTGCGAGCCTCTCATCTTTTTTGCTTGCGTCGTCCACGAATTTAACTTCGCCTCGCTAGTGTGGAAGTAGACCGCCGCCGTGTAGCCGACGAACAGTGGGTTCCAGCCATCAGTGAAGTATTTCTGCATTTCCTCCGTTGTCATCCTCGCCATTATGGATGGAACTACCAAGGGACTGTTCATTCCCAAGGTCATCCTCCTGACTATCGGGAACTCAGGCATGGCGGCTGGCAGGATTTCTTTCTCCATTATGGCCTCCAGCTCCCTCTTGACCAGTGCAAAGCTTTCCTTCCAAGCAGGAATCCTCAAGATCTCTCGTCCGTCTGCTGTCAGCGGGTTCAAGTTCCAGAATATGTTTCGATGGGGCCCTCTCGCTTGCCTCCCATTCTACATTGCATCTGCCCCCTGAAGTTGTACACTATCAGCTCGGCATCTTTCACTTTTCCAAAGAGTACCGTATTGCTCATTTGTGCCCTGAGCACCTCCTGCTGACACCAATTGAGCGCCGTGCCATCCAGTACGCTGATAAGACTCAAGTGCGTCACAGAGTAACGATACGTTGTTACCAGGGGATCTGGGAATGCGTACGTCACTGCTGGACCGTAAATGCAGGTTACCACCTCCTCTAGACCCCGGATTATCCCCATCGGGTCCGACCTCATTGCCAGGCACAGGTCCGTCAACAGAGGCATCCCTCCATTCATCTTCTTCCATTCTTCTCTCGATGTTGGGTTCTTATCTTCACCCGTCATGTGCCGATTCTGCATCATGAGGTATTGCACTAACAACGTCTTCAACCCCGCGGCACAATTGTAGGAGTAGGTTTCGATACTCGAGTGGACTTTTCCCATTGACAGGGGCTCCCCATATTCCATCAATCGATGAAACGACACCAATTCCCCATGGGTCAAGAGTACTAGTGCCAGATACCCATCAACCCGAAGTGTCTCTACTCCTCGACTAAACATGTAAGCTGGGCCCATGTTGAACAAGTATCTGGGGTAGACCAGATATAAAGCCAAGAGCAGGCTGATGGGCATGCCCAGTATCTCCTGCACGAAGGCTCCAAAGATAGTCGCTGTGGTGCCGAACATTTCTGCCATGAATTCTTTCCCCCAGCAAGGACTCAAGAACTTAAGAATCTCATGATCCCTTCTAGTCCACAGCTCACCCTTGGCGTGCTTTCTCCAGAACCCTCCAATCGTCACTTCATTGGCGGCCGAGACAAATCTAGCCACCGTCATGTCTCTTCCTTCGGCCAGCTCCAGTTGTTTCTCCAGAAAACTCCAGACTTGTTTCACGAGGGGTGGTGCTTCCTCCCTCGTCTTATTCGTGGCGTTTTCCAGCCTTGGTGTCAAAAATGGCCACCAGCCATTCTCTTGCGTCAGACGATATTTCATCGACTCTAATTGTTTCTCCGTGTCGGCCACATTTTTTCTCTCGTTGCTCGGACCTCTAGACTTGCCGGTGGAATTTGTGATCTTCACCTCCATGCTCCGAAACCACAAGCTGGCCGTCAATTGGTTTATCGCCGGGTGATCGTCCCCGATGACTGGGCTGAACTTGAGTTGCCTGGCAAAGTTCGATATCTCTAGCAAAAGCACCTCGTCCAATACGATCAGGATGTCGGCCAATCCATAAAAGCCCCTCAATGCATGAGATATGTCCGCCCATGCCGCTGCCAATTTTGACTTGTGGAGCCTCAGGTTCGATGGCTCCAATTCCCGATTGGGGGCTGCCATTAGAATCCGCCATTCGTTTCACTCTGCTATTAGGATCAAGACCGCATACACGAATTGTAGGGCGGGTGGCATATTCGCGTATCCAGGGGATGTGGTGAACACCACCTTCGTCTTGGATCCAAATCTCGAGACAACATTCTCTTGCACTTCATTCATCGCCGCAAACAACATCTGAATGGCTTCCCATATCTTCCTCGATGTCGGTTCATTGCCCATCAGCTGCTCAAGAAGTCCCGTCGCGTGCAGATGATCATTCATTCCTGCAAACAATAGCAACTCAGGCTCACAGGGCATCTCCGACTTTATTGCCACCACTAGAGTTAACATCTGTTTTAGTTCGGCTCCTGGCAAAGAGTATATCAGAGTCTCCGGCCAGAACAGCTTAGGAGACGTTCCTTCGAAGTCTGATCCCGCCACAATGACTACCCTCGCAGCAGCTGGATCTGCTCTATCGTAAACTGCCAAGGTCTTGGCCTGCTGGGTGCTCCCACAGGGCTTCCCGTACCTGGGATCTTCCGCCAATTTCGAGCCTTCGTAAGCGGCATGTGGCAATTCCATTCCCCCCGGATTCAGCAGCTTGTCCACCACCCTCAACTGTGCCGGGGTCGCCAACCTGATCCTGGCGATGCTCGTTCGGTGTTTGGGGGGTTCTGCTATGAGTCCAGGACTCCCCAGCAGCTTGAGAGGTCTATAGTTGATGGGTCCCATGATCGCTTAAATGGGAATTCCGGTCAGGTCCGCGGTCTCCATCAGTTTTGCTCTCGAGAAGTGCGCCTCATGAGCTTTCAACCAGTCCACGCAATGATGTCTGTTCAAGTCTTCGTGCGACACTCGTTCAATACCCAGAGTCTCCGCCAATTCTCGCCTGCATTCCAAACCCTCTAGGTCCAGTCCTTTCACCTTCTCTGGATATCTCAAGCGAGCGGTCTCCATAGGCCTCTTTTCCCGCTTGCTCTCTGCCACTACCACTGAGGATATTGCCGAGCCTGGAGGCGTTGATGACGTCACCTCCTCAGACTCCATTGGCGTGGCACTCGGCAATCTGGCCTGGTTGCTCCTCGAGCTGTCTCTAGTGTCGACCCTCGGTCCCAAGCGACCAGACAAGGCCCTCGAGGCAAGGAATGGTGGGTTCGGAGGTGGCCCTAATGCGAATTGGGCCGTCTCTAGCAGATCCGCCTCTAGCGTATTTATGTGTCCTTGAAAGACGTCATTCAGCCACTCTGCTCCCCTCGGTCTATCGAAGTGGATTCCATCATTGGAGGTGTCCTCAGGGAATCCCGCTTGCTCCATGTGCTCCGCCACGTCCAACAGTCCGACGGGGAGCACACTCTTCCGGTGGATTTCTCGGATCACCCTGTTTAGGCTCCGCACCTTCTCGTTCATTTCCAAGGCGTGCTGATCGAACTTCATGTTATAAGGGACAGTACATACTGTCAACAGGATGGGGTCCATCTGGATCCTCAGCTCCTCAAGAAGGCAGCTCATCTTGTCGTGCAGCCTCGTTATTTTCCTCGCTTCTCCCCTTGATACGTCATTCGTCCCGATCATCAGGGTCACCGTGTACACTTTAGTCATCCCTAGCATCTCAAGCGTTGCCAACATCTGTGGCGTGGCAGCTCCAGCGAAACTCAAGATTCCTGTCTGCCAGTGCGATTGGATCCGGGTCAACACCCGCACCAGGCTGTCCCCTATGATTAGGTGGACCGCGCCTTCTGGCACACGGGGTGGCGCAAGATATTCCACCCAGGCTGCAACATGAAAGCAGTCCCTCCTGGCTTTCTGTTCCGCATTCCAATCCAGCCGATTGGGCCTGTGGTACCTCTTCTCTGTGTTTTTCTTATAACTCGAGATCACGACGCTCCTGACCGGCTGTTCCCTCCAAGTTGGGGGAAGCTCCGGTCTTGCCGAACTTTCACGACTTCTCTGCCGCAATTTCTCGCCCAGCTCCTTCAGACGCGATGAGCCGCCGCTCACCTGACTGTCACTCGAGGTCGAGGTTGGGGTATATCCCGGCAGTACCACATCCATCAGTGGGCGTATGGGTTGCGTCTCTAAGCTACGCAAGGAGGACGTTGCTTCATTCGGTATCCAGACTTCCAACCATTCACTCATGTGTTCTCGGGCCTCGCGGTCAAGGTTGAACCGTTCTCTTGCCCTGGGGGCTTCATCCACTTCCATGCGTGACTCTGGCCTCGAGCTGGTAACCACTCGCTCCTTTGGCCTGGCTCCCTTCTGTGCATCAAGTTCACGTTGTCGTTGTTCTATTCTCTCCAACTCCGACTTCAGTTGTTCACAATTCGCGGCATTCTCCCGCACCCTTAGTTCCTGCTGATGTTCAGCCTTTAGCATCTCAAGCAACCTCAGAGTCTGATCTCGTTCGTTGACCGCCTGGTCCTTTTCCAGCTGAACCTTCTCCCGATCCAGCTTTGCCTGATCCCGATCGAGGTTCGCCTTGTTCCTTTCCTTCTGCGTCTTCTCGAGCTCTTTCTTTAGAACACCAACATCCGGATATGCCTCAGTCGTCTGTTGTGCTCGCGTCATCAATGGCACCTTACTCGAGCTCTGGCCTGTAGATCTTGCTGATGGCCTAGTTGGTAGTGGGAATTCTCCTGCGCCATAATCGGTGTTGTTACTCAGGCCAGCATTTCTTGCCAAGTCAAAGCCCCTTACTCCTCCATCCACATTTCAAGACAACCATCTGGTCTGTTCCTGATTTGATATTCCCCCGGTGGTGTAGCCGATCATCAAGACAGCCTCCGTCGCAGACTCCCTGCATTCACTCTGGTCTTCCAACTGGAGGATGGCATTCAGCATTACCGCCATTCTCTCGTCTATTTGGGTATAATCCAGGTCCCTCAGGCGTCTGTACAGCTCATCGAGAGTAGGCTTCTTCAGGGTCTGTGACTTCGGGATGTATTCAAGTATGTATTAACCAGCTCAAGAATTACCTTACCGACTCAAGTATTAACCAGCTCAAGAATTACCTTGCCGACTCAAGTACTACCCAACTCAAGAATTCTCTAGAAATGTTCCCTTGCAAATACTTGCTGTAGGTGTCGATTATCGCGAGTTCAATCAAGATTTCTCTTTCTGTCTCTCGCTTGAGTATAGTTGGATTTTCAACTTTGTTTTTCAAACTTGATCTGAAAACAGAAACCATATTAAGACTTAACATGTCATGTTCCTAACCTAGAAACCCCCCTTTTACCAGTATGGTTAAAATCGTATCATTCTCATTTCACTTAAAACAATTCAATTGGAATTTCCTTAAAAGCATGCAGATTCATTTTATGTTTTAGCACCGCTAAATCTTCTAAAATTCAATTGTCATGCCAATCGCGTCTTAAGATCCCTTTACCTGTGCCGCACCCCAGTACCTAACTCAAGACTCCTTCCTCACGCCCAACTCGAGACCCCCGTGTCCCCAACTCAGGCGATGCTCAAGTAGTATTTCTTGTGCAGATACACCATTATCTCAGTTTCCGCGAAGACTACATGTAGGATAGCGTACAATTCCCTTGAGCTCAGTTTGCCCCTGTTTGGGTCATACACCGGCATTGAGACCTCCGTTATTCCTCTTTCAATCATGAAGTCTTGTAGTCTTGTTAGTGCCAACATCACGTGTTCGGGATTAATTGTGTTCCTGTCATTGACCCTCGTCACTAGGAAGCACAGATATTTGCCCGGGACTTGTGCTACTGATGGTGGAAGCGCTGCCATCCCTCCCAGTCCTGGTCTCTGTCTGACCAGAAACTCCACGTTCTGGTACTCTCTTTGAAGTCAGCTTCCAATCTTGATTTGAAATTCATGTTCGCCGTGATGCAGATCGCGCTAGTCCTGTTTGACAGGATGAAGTCGCTATCCGTTATCATGATGTTTTCCGAGTACTCATTGGGTATTTCAAATTTCGTTTTGAAATTCCGACCTATGGTAGGCTCTGACTCTTCTTCTTCCAGTTCTAATTCGCTTGTTTCTCTCACTTCCTTGAGCTTCTTTATCATCAAATTTTCGGTGTGGGTAAGTCCTACCCCCACTCCCCGGACAAAAATATTTATCGACGTCCCCGTCGATGGTGTCGGGTCTGAATTGTCCGGAGGAATGTCCAGTGGCCTGTCTGTTGCCGTCCATCCGAAAAGAGGGTCCTCTGCCTTCATATAATTTGCCGATGATACGTCGACTTGTTGAATGCTTTGTCCTTCGCGGCTCTCGTCTTTGACATCGCGCATCCACTCTAGTATCCTCAAGTTCGTGTTCTCCCTCCTCTCTATCTCACTCTGTTCGAGATCCGTCTCC
The DNA here is from genome assembly GCF_963678635.1 of Symsagittifera roscoffensis. NCBI lineage: Eukaryota > Metazoa > Xenacoelomorpha > Acoela > Convolutidae > Symsagittifera > Symsagittifera roscoffensis. The sequence continues at coordinate 99,936,168 of NC_087062.1, forward strand.
AATTCTGGCGTCGAGTAGTCTTCCTGCGGATAGTGTCCACCATCGTCAATGACCTGCCATTCCTCTTCGGCTTCCAGTTCGCCTGCACTCAGTAGTTCCTCGCCCAATTTGTCTGGCTGTATCTTATCGATCAAGAAGTCATCCCCGTACCTGTTGTACCTCATGCCGGTCCGTTTACGATTGCCAGTCCTGGTTCCCGGTGGTATTGGTCGATCTGGCTCCATCCACTTCGGCACCTCATCTTGCTCCGGGTCGTTCCAGTCTTCTTCTACAAATGATCCTGCTTCAGACTCCACTTCTATCTTTTCATTGTCGTCCAAACTCAAGTTCTCATTATCATCATTCTTCTCTCTGATGCCTTTTTCTTTCACTTCACACGCTGGCTCTACCACCAGGTACTCAAGACCCTCCATGTCCTTCGGTATGCACCAATCCTCCGGGGACGGGACGTGAGGCTTCAGATTTTCATAATGTGCGCTCGCCCAGTACTCAAGCGATAGAACCGTCCTTGTTGATGAACTTCCGTTATCATGAATGGTCCCCTCCACTTCTTGAGTAGTTTCTTTGTTCCCTTGGGCGGTATGACATTTTGGAAGACCCACACGTATTGGCCCACTTCATATGGCTTTGCTTGTAATATTTTTTCGTCATATTTTCTGCGTTGCCTCATTTGCGCTTGCGCCGTGTTCCTCCTGCATAGCTCGTTTAACTCCTGTTGTCTTTTGATCGCTTCTTTCACGTATGCCTGAGGCGACGTCCTTTTCCCTTCGTATTCCGGGTAAAAGAATGTCAGAGGCATTGCTCTCTCCCTGCCCGTCAACATCATGAAGGGACTGATGCCCGTCGTTGAGTGCTGTGTACTGTTGTAGGCCCCTACTACCTGTGGCAGGTATTTATCCCAGTCCGTCATGTATCTTGAGCAGTACACCCTTAACATGTTGACCAGTGTCCTGTTCTGTCTCTCTACCAACCCGTTGGTCTGTGGATGGTAGGTTGTCGAGTGTGCTTGAGCAATGTGCGATCTCCTCATCAATTCTTTTGTCAAGTCCCCCACAAAAGCTTTGCCGTTGTCCGACTGGAAAGTCATTGGACAACCATACCGCGATATCCAATGCGTTATCAGATGATCACATGTCTCCTCGGCCGAGGCTGTCTGGCACGGAACCGCTTCCGCCAACTTTGTGAAGTGATATATTATAACCAGTATCTGGTTATATCCCGACTCCGTCATGCAGATTTTTTGATGGTCTATCTGCACCACTTCATTGAACTCTGAGCTCTCGACGGACTTGAGGGGAAACTTCATCTTCCTTGGGTCTTTTACCTGGAGGCATGCCAGGCAGGCATTCATCCATCTCTCGCAAGCTTTTCTCATTCCTGGCCAATCAAACCTGTGAAGTATCCTTTGTTGTACTTTATCTATCCCCTGGTGCCCCATCTGGTCGTGCGATCTGAAAAGCACCTCCGTTTGATACAATTGTGGTAGTATGATGAGGTTGTGTTTGTGTAATATCTTCTCCCCATCTTTCCTCTTGCATGCTACCACCCCATCAGCTGTGTGGTAGAGTAAGTCTTTCTTTTCTTTGTAGAATTGGCTCAAGATCTTGTAGCTGTCTTCCTCGATTTCCCCCTTCTCCTTGACCCCCGATTGGATCCATTTGGAGAGGTTACTTGTCATTTTGTCATTCTTTTGGGCTCTTATTAGGTCTGACAGCCTGTATCTCGCCTTGACATGCTCCTTTAGCGCCATGATCTATCCATTCATCTCACCAGGGTTGTGGATGTCATCGCTCAGCTTCACGCATATCATCCTTTTCACGATTTTCATATCATCTTCTGGCACCAGATTCGTTCTGACATTTGAGTTGCAAGATAGTTCCCTGAATGGCTTCCTTGAAACCGCAATTTTCTCAAGTTCTTCACCACCTCGTATCTCCTGTATGTCCAGATTGTACGTTCCTGAAGATGGATCCGTCTGTAACTCCCTGTCGTGGTGTCTTGTCTTCTCTTCCGCCAATATCATGCACAGACTGTCTTGGTTTTCGCTGCTCTCATCCGAGTCTTCATCCCATCCTTCACGCTCCCCGGTCAATTTTCCTTCTCCGGTTTCTTCTTCCGTGAACATGGAACACTCCCCGGACTCTTGACCTAGTCCCAGGTGTCCAGTATCTTCTTTGAACGTCACTTTCTTTTTCCTAGCCTTGGTCTGCTCCAGAATGTTTTCGGGGATCTTGTCAACTAGTGACCGCACGACATCTTTGCTGTCAGTGACGCTTCCTCTTGAGGAGTCAGTATCGTTCACTGTTTCTTTTCTCCGAAGTATAGTGACTTCCGGTTCCTCTTGACCCTTCTCTTGGATCACGGGCTTATCATCTGATAGTTTCTCGAGCAACCTCATTAAGTCATCATCTATCTGTGCAGTTCCTGCTTCAACTTGGTTAAGATCATAGCCTTTTGCCTTGAGCGTCTACTTCACGATCTTCGACTTGAGTATTATCTCTATCGGAATCCTTTTGCTCTTCTTCAAGATGGTCTTTTCTGGAGGTTCTTTAGGTAATTCAACATGATCTTCTATCGGTTTGCCTGATTTGTCCAGCCATCTCGTGAGTGGAAGGCTGTCGTACGTTTCCTTGTCCATGAAGGAGAAGCCATCTTTGATTTCAGGTCTGTCTGCCTCTCTTTGCTCTTGTCTCTCATAGAACTCCATCTTCTTACTCAAGCTGTCGGCATTCTGATGTTTATCTCGTGTTCTATGCTCAATTATCATGTTGTTTCCGTCCAGGCGAACTATCCACCTCCCAATGTAACTTTGGTCCATTGAGTACGTTTTCAGCCAGCTCAGTGCTCGGTTGTCGCCTCGCAACTTGAATGGCTCACTGCCCAGGTATGCCCTGTATTTCTCGACAAAGGTAACCACCGCGAACATCTCTGCTTTCGGTGCTCCGTACTTCATTTCCGTGTCACTCAGGACTTTACTCCCGTACGCTATTGGTCTCAAGACTGTCTTCCCATTCCATTCTGGTTCTTGATGGAGAATCCCAGAAATCGCGACTACCGACGCATCAGTGTCCAGCACGTACATCCTTTTCTCAGTCGGCATACCCAGTACTGGTGCCTCACATAGCTCTTTCTTTATTCTCTGGAATGACTCTTCCGCTGCGTTGTTCCACGTGAACTTCTTGCCCTTGTGTCTCATTAATTGTTGCATCGGATATACCTTGTCCGCATAGCCTTTGATGAACTCTCTATAACAGTTAGCGAAACCCAGGAAGCTCATCAACTGGTGTTCTGTCTTCGGTGATTTCCAGGTTAGGACTGCTTCTACGGCGTCCGGATCAGGTCTGATGCCGTGCTTGTCTACCATCCTGTCCAAGTATTTTATTGAGTCCTTGAGTATCTCGCACTTTGATGGTTTACACTTTAGCTCCGACCTTTTCATGCATGCGAACACTTCGTCAAGTCTCTCAATGTGGTCTTCCAATGTGGGCGTCGCTATTACCACGTCATCAACGTAGCACATTAACAGATTGCCATACTTCTTCGTCACGCCTATTCTGCGTGTGCCATCAACCGCTGAAACGTGGCTGTGGCATTGCAAAGTCCAAAAGGCATCCGTTTCCATTGAAACAGACCCAACTCGCAGGCAAACCCTGTTTTGTCCCTGTCCTGCTTCCTTAGTGGTACCTGCCAAAAGGCCGAGCCTAAATCAAGAGTCGTAAAAAATTTTGCATCACCTAACTTCGAGAGGCTCTCATCAATCCTAGGTATGGGATAGGCATCCTTCACCGTGACGGAGTTCAGGTATCGAAAGTCACAACAAAACCTCAACTGGTCGCCTTTCTTTTTGGCCATCACTACTCCACACGCCCACGGTGACTTGGATGGTTCTATCATGTCATACTCTAGTAACGTCTCGATTTCTTTTCTACACGCGTCCGATTTGTGTGGGGTCATGCGCCTCGCCCCCTCCCTGTGTGGTACCGCGTTTTCCTCAAGTTCTATTTCATGCTCAACAAAATTACAACACCCGATATCCGCCTTATGCCTCGAAAAAACTTCCTGGTTCCGCTCTAGTACGTCCTTGATGGCTTCGAGCTGTTCATCTTTCAGTTTGCCTCTCAAATGTTCAATCTCCGGCAGAACCGGTTTATCAGTTTGCATTCCATCTAGTGTGGGTCGCTCTGGAAAGTTCGAACAGCTCGACAGCCCATCGTCCGTTTCTGACTTAAGTGATTTAATAAGACCTGAAGAATCTTTTATTTTCTGCAATCGTCTCAAGATACAAATTTTGTCCCTATGATTGGGACAATCAACAACTTCATTTTGTTTTGAGTTCTCGATCGTTTCATATCGGGTTTTAACCGGTAAAGCATATCCCAGTTTCCTCCCTCTCTGTATCGTGATCGGTATATCAAGGGTATTCAACAAGACACTGACGCAGAGGCCGCTCTTCGTTATCGAGAAGGATCTTCCTAAAACAGCAGCACTTTGACTATTAGGATTCGGAACTATACACACTTGCTTGTTGTCACTTAGTTCATTGTAATTTTTCATCCTCAAGCCTACGATTGCCGCTTCATTCGCCTTTAGCCTCACCCTCCTACTCAAGAATACCGGTGCTTTGTTTTCATTTGCCATTATTAAATTTACCGGTTTGATTGCGTACCTCCTATCCGGGTTCCGTATCCTGAACATTGCGTTATTTAGATCAATCGTTACGTCGAAATTCCTGATGAAGTCTCTGCCCAAAATGAATTGGTCAGATTCATCTAGATAAAGCTCATCCACAGGTTACGTTCCCCCAAATTGAGGGCTATTATCGGCGTCCTGCCCAGCACCCGAAGGGCTTCTTTGTTTACAGCTGACAGCCGTATTCTCGAGTCTATCAAATCACCTTTGTCAAAGCCCATCCGTTCCCAAGTTTCGATTGGTATGACGCTCAAGACTGCTCCCGTATCAAGTAACCCACGTAACTGAGTCTTTTTGCCACTTATGTCTAGCACGTGCCCTGTCACATCTGCCTTGTTCCCGATGTGCATCGCATCTTCTTCAAGCATAGCGCAGTGTCCAATCGATCTCACTTTCAACTCTTCTTTCCCTACGTAGATTTGCCCAATTAGGTCTTCGTGTTATCATTGTCTTGGTATAGATGTTGATTCCATCTATATTTAGCATCACCTCGTGTGGACCATAAGCTTCAGTATACCTGTTATCAACACGTACCGACTTGCTGCCCCCTCTCGTGAGTAGTGCTCTCAACGCTCTAGAAGTCGTATGTGGGCTTATACAACTCAAGTAATCTGCGTACACGTCAATGTGCATTATTGTCTGGTCGCTCGGTTCGCTCAAGTTTCTGGTTACCTCGTGGCCGCCCACTGTGATTATCGACATTATTCTAGCCCCGATTTTCGATATGCCGAATGGCTTTCCCGTCACCATTTTTACAGTGTTACAATTCCCGGTCTTTGTTGAGCCCGGTACAGCCTCTGGTATTGGGTTTGATCCAGTTAATGCTTCGTTGAAATTCTGTCTTTCGATCTCCAGCTTTAGTCGTTGCTCGATTTCTTTCGCAGCCAGATCCTGTTTCACTTTGGCAATTGCTTCCGTCGCCGCTTTCTCATAATTTATCTCTAGAGAGTTCCCGGCCGCGGACTCTATCGCACCATTAACATGTGTTACAGCTTTCACTGTTTTCGTCGGCAATTCCGTGCTTGGTGCTCCTACGTTCCTAGATTCAAACTCGTTTTGTCTATTCCGCTGATTCTGCACCGCTGCTAATGCTAACTTATGTTTGGGAGTGACTCTGGTCCTTGACCGCTTCCCAGAACAAGGGACAATCCATTCTGAAGTGCCCTTCCTGGTTACAGAAGAAGCATCTCGCGCCTATCTTGATTAAGCCACTATAGTACTCGTGTTCCTCCATCTGGCTCATGTCCTCCTCATCCGGTGCGTATCCTAGGCTCTTCATGCCTTGTTTGTATGTTGTGCAGTCAGCCACGTGGTGATCCGCCGACCCGCAGTTCGCGCATGATCTGCGCTTGTCCATATCATCTCTAGGCTTGTACCATGACGACCTCTGTGGTTGGCTTCCCCCTTGCGTGTTCCTGTTTTCTGAGTATGAGTATTTCTTGGGCTTCATCAGCATGTATTCCCTTGATTTCTGTCTCATTTCTTCTGGGGTTGGTGCGCTGTCTTTCGACAATGTGTAGTATGTTGCTAACATTGTTCTTAAGTCATCACTTTTTACCCCATCAATGAACTTCGAGGCAATGCTAAAGTTTCTTCTGTTTGTCGACTCCTCTGGGTCACTCCTTCTTCTCAAGCTCTCAAGGTCATCTAGGAACCGATCAATTGACTCGTCGTCCCTCTGCCTTCTCTTTTCAAATCGCATCATCGCTTGGTGACCCTTCATGCCTGACCCGAATCGATTCAGCAATATCTCGAAGATCTTGTCCGCGGTATCGCGTTCTTCTTCTTTCTTTGCAACCACGCATTTTAATGCCGTGCCTTCCAAGTTGCTGAGTATGGCTGTGCATGCTTGTCTTTCATCATTTAAGTTATCTTGCTCTAGGTGTAATCTCATCACTTCCACCCAAGTGTCAATACATCCATCGGAGTCGTCTTTGAATTCTTTTGGCTTCTTGAAAGTCTTTCTTGATTTTCCGTCTCTCCTATCGCTCGAGTCAGTCTTCCTCGTGGCGAAGTCCTCTAGAGTCCTGTTCATCATCTCCCAAGTGCTTGCCCACGTCATCCGGACCTGCGTTGCTGTTAGCTGTTGAGTCCCCCGGGCTACTCATTGTGTTTGATGTTCCATTTTTCGTGGTTGTTTTAGCAGCCGTTGGTGCTATGCTTACCGCATCCCGGGTTAAAGGCAACGGTGTCGATTGCCGTTTGTTCCTTTGTGGTTCCACAAAGTCAACTCTGGTGCCTTGCGTGCGATCCGCTGCCGGTCTTTCTTGTGAGGCAGAATTTCTCAAGATTGCATCCAATTTCGCCTGTATTGCACACGAACTTTAGGCCTGATTCCTGTTCATTATATCCATTCTCTTTGCCAGGCTACCTAATTGGCTGTTGACATCATCATATCGGTTTTTCAACTGTTGCATATCTTTTTTGATGTTCTTATCTCGTTCTTCATTGGTGGCATCTACCTTGTCCGACATCTGCTGGAGTCTCTCTTCTGTCGCCTTAGCCAGGTTAAAATAACTATCCAGATACTCGTGTTTGTTGTATTTTAACTCTTTCCTTATTAAGTCTCTATCTTCCTCACTACAATTTAGTTTTTTGTCGATCTGATTTAGTTTTGTCATCAGGTCGCCAAGCTCAAGAGCAGCTGTTTCATGATCAGTCGTTGTCTTGTTTTCGGCTGCCTCTTCTGTTCTGGCTTGTTCTTCCTTTAGGTCGGCTTCTGTCGCCTTCGTGCTCACTATCCCAAATGTTCGTGCTCTTCCAGTCTGTGATTCTTCGGCCGTGTTGTCTTTCGATTTCATTCCGACCATCATCGCCAACTTTTCTGTTTTCTGTAAAAGATGTCTTCTTTACTTGAGAGTCGTCTTTCACCGTTTCTCGGGTAATGCCTGTTGTGTCTTCCAACGCGTCTATCGGCAAAAACTCCACGGTTTTTGGATTTTGATCTTCCATATGGGCCATCGGTGTGGATTCCGTTGTCTTCTTCTCCACTTCCTCTACGCTCTGGTCTGGTGTCTCTGGATCGAATTCAATTGTGGGCTCCACCTGTTTGTCTTTAGCACCTTCTCGCGTCTTGTTCTCGGTACTACTCCTCGTGCTGACCATGCTAACTGAAAAGTTATCTTTTGTTTTGCTTGGGCCCATTGATGTCGTTCCGCGCAGCGACGAGTTATATTTCGTGTTTGATCCACTTGACCTTTTTTCGAGCACCGGTACCCTACTCCGTCTCATTATTTCTATTTACATTTGCTCTTATTTACAATATTATTATATACACAATTCTATTCTAAGAATAAAATCTATTATGGAAAAAAAATTTTTTTTTAAAGGAAATATACAACGTGATACAAACCTTGCGAGAAACTTTCTTTATTTGTGTTCTCAAACGTGCCGGGTTCCGACTAGTATTGTTCTGTTTCAATTCTGTCTCAAAACACTTATTGTAATTTTACTTCAATTTTTATACCGTCCCAAGTCTTCCAATTACCGTCCCTACTCTTCTTTGTACCGTCCCAGGCTTCTTTCTACTGTCCCAAGACTGTTCGGTACTGTCCCAGTACTTTCCGTCAGTACCCCAAGACCATTGTCCTGAGAGTACTATCCCAGGACCACTGTCCCAAGACCATTGTCCCAAGGCTAGTGTCCCAAGACCACTGTTCCAAGACTATTGTCCCAAGGCTAGTGTCCCAAGACTACTGTCCCAAGACGACTGTCCCAAGGCTAGTGTCCCAAGGATACTGTCCCAAGACTACTGTCCCAAGGCTAGTGTCCCAAGGCTAGTGTCCCAAGACCACTGTCCCAAGACTACTGTCCCAAGGCTAGTGTCCCAAGACTACTGTCCCAAGACTACTGTCCGAAGGCTAGTGTCCCCAGACTACTGTCCCAAGGCTAGTGTCCCAAGGCTAGTGTCCCAAGACTACTGTCCCAAGACCACTGTCCCAAGACCACTGTCCCAAGACCCCTGTCCCAAGACCACTGTCCAAAGACCACTGTCCCAAGACGACTGTCCCAAGACCACTGTCCCAAGACCACTGTCCCAAGACCACTGTCCCAAGACCACTGTCCCAAGACCACTGTCCCAAGGCTAGTGTCCCAAGACCACTGTTCCAAGCCCACTATCCCAAGACCCCTGTCCCAAGACCACTGTCCCAAGACCACTGTCCCAAGACCACTGTCCCAGGACTGCACTGCCCAAGACTGTCCCCAGACTGCTCTGTCCCAAGACTTCTTTGGCACTGTCCCAAGACTGTTGACAAGTGTCTGAGCGGTGGGACCTCTTTCTTCTCCGTAATGGGGTTTTTTTTGATTCACTGTACCTTGTACCACCACTCAAGCTCTAGTAAAATTTTCCCAAAAACCCTCTCTTAAAGGCCAAATGCTGACCCCCCTTTTTCTTATTTCTTTTTTTAGTTCCCTCTATTTCAGTGTTCCAAGCAACTTGAAACCAAAACCTGTGCGCAGGTATCTTGTGATCACCTGTTCGTGTAAAAACTAAACACAAATCCTCACCAAAATGCGACAAAAAATCCAAGCTAGAAAAAGTAATAAAAACAGAGAGATGAACCCACCTAAAATTCAAAGGTGACCAATGTCTACTTTTTGTCGAAAAAAAAATGTCTGGTACATAATTGCCACGCGTTTTCCTCCCCCCAACTAATAATCTTATTGGGTATCACCAGAATTGTCTATGTCCGTTCCCCCCTACCAATCCGACCAGGGTACCTTCCTTAACTCGAGTTTAAATTTCGATGTCCACCTATTATTACCAACGCGTGTTAATGACTAATGTAACTAAATCAACGATGTCGATTAATTAGTTACTCTAATTTCTCCCTTTTTTACAATTTGCAACCGCCAACCTCTAACCTAACCAGCCCCCCTTCTAACCTCCCCCCCTTTTTAGTCCCCTTCTTAAGCCTAAAAATTACCTTAAGCGCCGGGTGCTTAACCTCTCAAGAGAAAACCGTAGACCTGTCTCCAGGCCTGCTTCAGTAAAAATGTTCCTCAAAACCAGGGGATTTCGCTTATCCAATTTTACACTTATCTCCTATAATGTAATGTGGATTTTAACGATACCCGTTCTGCCCAACTTGAGAACTCGAGAACTGCCAAATCCTTCTTTGCTACTTTCTCACTCGACTGGTCACCTCTTCCAGTCCAGTCTCCTATTGGTTCAGCTCAAGTGCTCCTGAACCACTTTCCCACTCGGCTGGTCACCTCTTCCAGTCAAGTCTCCTATTGGTTCAGCTCAAGTGCTCCTGAACCACTTTCCCACTCGGCTGGTCACATCTTCCAGTCAAGTCTCCTATTGGTTCAGCTCAAGTGTCCCTGAACCACTTTCCCACTCGGCTGGTCACCTCTTCCAGTGAAGTCTCCTATTGGTCCAGCTAAGTTCCAAACTATCTGAAAACCCTTGACAACGCCCCACACTCGGGCACTTTATTAAGGTTACTGGGTTAAATTGCTAGGTTGATCGAAACGATCCAACTTGTAAAACAGTATGGGTATACTATTTAATTAATATAAAGGTTTGATCCAACTAATCTGGTGTCAAAGTCACTGTCTTTTTTCGTTTTATGGTTTTTGTTTTGCTTTTTGTCTTTTTGCTCGTTTTTTTTTTGTTTTTTTTTTGTCCCCCTAGTTACCCCCCTTTACTCGGTTAGCTAAGCCTCGTTCGGAGAGCGTACCAGGAAGTTTTCTCGAGTTTTCTTAAAAAGCTATCACGGTACAACCGGAAGGTTTGCACGTTCCTGTCGAACCGTACCACCGGTACTCTAGAATGGGCATGCAGCCCGAAGCCGTCTCAAGTGGGTTCGACTCCGTAGTCTTGATGTCGTAAACACCCAGGAGCGCCATAAAAACACTATGTAACATTCGTCTACTGTAGTCACACATGAGGCTCAAGAAAAATAGGCCCTATAACCATTGGCTCAAGAGTCAGGGACACTATCTCTTGTGTTTTTCCACCTCAAATCAGTCGGAGCCAATTCGGTTCGCTTGTGACATGAGACTACGACCCGTTACAGCTTAAAGGCTACTACCAAAATATCCCCCCACTCTAGAAATAATAACGTCCCCATACTTAGGTCTCTAGATACCCAAAATACATGAACGCCGTTAAAAACCGGGTCGAAACAATCCGTTAAGTTACTTTTTATTAGACAGTGGAACTTTGATCCATTTCAGATGGATCAACCTAAAACTCGCCTTACCTCAACATAACAATCATAAAACACACTCTAGAAATTTGAATTAAGTACTCACATCGTAGCACGCTCAAGAACTGGGAGTAATCAAGTCGGTCAGCAACTCGAGAATTAAATAATGTAACTAAATGAGTTTAATGTTTATCAGTTTCAACAACAAGGACAAGTTTTAACTCTAGAATATAGTTTCTCGTGAACCATTGGGACACTCAAGCTGTCCACCTTTCCACCGAAGGTTCACTCTAGTCCAGTTCAAATAACAATCCAATCGAGTAATGATAATCCAGTTCTCGGGAATACGCTTGTCTCTGTTTCAGATGGGACAGCTCTACTCTTGTTTTATTGTGACAGAAATTGCGAATAGCAATTTCCCACTGTTTTATCTAGCAACTTTCCCGCGATTGTTACTCGATTGTTCTGATTTCTCTTTTTCGGTTTTCAGTTATCGCGAGAAAATCGTGCATGACAGGCTCCACTCGAATTTTTGAAAAATTAAATTTCACTCCAAAAATAAGTGCTCTTGCTTTTCTCAAGGTCAAACTTCCAAATATGACCGACTGGCATAGATCCATGGCCTCCTTCAGCTTACTCGATTGTTCTTCTTCCTCGTCTCCTAGTTTTCTGATAAGGCATCCGCATTGCCATTGTCGATGGGTCCATTTCAGTATCTCCCGTACTGACATTTTAGCACATTTTCGATGATGCCAAAGTTTGCAATCGATACAGAGTATGGAATACTAGTCAGCGACGATGGGAGCGGTGTGTGTCCCGCAAGGCCACGTAGGGATCGCTTTTGTAGGGATCGCTGTTGCGGGTTCAGGCTTCGTTCCTCGTCGGCCCCGCAACATGGGGTAAGCATCTGTCCGCATTTTAATGCTAATTATGTATGGGGGCAATTGGTAAGTTTCAACAGCAAGCAGATAGATGGCTGCTAGGACTATTGCGTTAAACACAGATTGGGCGATTTCGGGCACCAGTTTCTTTTCAACTTCTTATAATAGGGATAGCGGAATAATAGGGTTTCGAGTCAAGGTTCAATTCCACATCACTAGATTAGGAGTCCAACTATTGTTGGTTCCACTGAGCCATCATCATCTTCGGAACTCATATTCATTCACGTATGAAACTATTTAATAAGTTTATCACAACAATTAGGCTAAGTTTAGCCCGTGTTTAACCAACAACAGTTGGACTACTAATCTAGTGATGTGGAAGTTTATCACAACAATTGGGAGTAATAACGACGTTATCACAGAGAAAGCACGGAATCGGAGGCTCGACCCCCCAGAGACAATATATGGTGATGGACTGTGATAAACTGACTTTTTAGCTACTCTGATGCCATAAACCTTTGAATTAACACCGGTATTATTTGATATTTTAGAATATGAGTAGCTAGAAAGAGGAAAGGTTCAATCCATCTCCAATGAATTAATATAAAACTGTCACCAAAACATAGTAAAATAGGATATTCGAGCCGTGTTTTTAAAAGAAATTATGTAGACTGTGGATCCGAGACCCAGCTATGTGGTTGTATTCGCATGTAAACGGAAGCTGATTAAAAGTCGTTTGGCCGATGGCCTTAACATGGTAACTTCTTACTTAGCCCTAGACAGACCAGAAAATCAACTGGCTAGGTCGATACGGTGAATTTAGGTAACTGACGCCGGCCAGTCGTCAATAGGTACTTTTTCTACGCTCCGTCACTGTGTAGTATTTGGGCGAATGTTACATGCAGTCATTCTTTGAAGCGGATTTTCAAGAAATCTAACCGTATCACTCGAAAATCAAGTAATCTGGGCTTTAAAAGCTGTTGCAATCGCGCAAATTATGACTCATCATCCGACTTCAACTTAAAACATAATATGATGTCAATTTGAATGTTTCTTGACTCGAAATTGGTTTGCCATCAAAGATGAAAAAAGCAAATATGAAAATTGTCAACTCAAAGAAAACCCAAGAACAATAGAAAATATTACTTAGTTGAAAGATATAACAGTAAATACCTGGAAGTTTTTTTTTCAATTGATCAGCAAAAATTTGGTACAAATTTCATCAAAATATATCCTCAGATGACGTACTGTCTTCAAAAAAAATGTAAGGTTTAAGAATCACTTTATTTATCTCTATTTAAGGAAATTTATACTGAAAACCTATGCTAAACTGTCATGGAAAGACTTCAACTGATTTGAGTTTTCTTCATTGTCTTGTTAATACTTATGTGTTGCTATTGTATAATTATGTGTAATTTGAAAATATGTAAAAATAGAAGTAAAATGTGAAGCTGACTTACACCACTTGCCTCTTGAAATTTATTTCACACTGCTAATAAAGTGTTCTTTTTACTGTATCATCATCTCGGAAAAACGCATGGATAAAAACAAGCGTAATAAGATATTTGACAAATTTAGATTCATATGTAAAACCATGGACTTGAATCTTCTACTTTTTTCTTCTGCTAAAACCTTAGCGAATGATTTGGAAAAAGTTCAGGTAACTTTACCTGCAAATACAGCTGTCAACGGGCGGCAACTTGCAGAAATTATTTACCAACAGCATCCTTTCTTGCTGCCGTTGAAAGGAAAATGCATGTTGGCAGTGGATTTGCGTTACATTGAAAATCTAGATGAACCTCTTGAGTTGACACAGGCATCTGAGCTTGTTTTCATTCCTCCTGTCAGCGGAGGTTGATTCCAATACTACGAGAATTAAGTATTGGCTCTTTCGTGCTATCTATGTAATCTCCAAAGCAAAAACGTACTTCAGTTTCATTAAAATAGTATCGTTCATCTATACTCCAGCATTTTTGTTGAATCTATTTTTTAAATAACTACTTATAGCAGCGGATAAGGTGTCACTAACAGCCGAGGCAAATTCGAAATTAGTAATTGGATTTCACGAAGAAGTGTACTATAAATTTAGCATTTTTACCCTTGCGATAAGATTGGGTATTGTAATCGGGTACTAGACTTTTTCCCCGTAAATATCTTTGTTCACAGAATGGTCAAAGTTAGAAGTGGTTTATTTAGGTTCAGTTCATGTTGAGATCTAATTTCGTTGTGTCTCCGGCACACCTGGCCTGGAGGTAACGAATACGCCTGGGACAGCAATGGTGGGTTCGAAACTGACAGGACCTGTTTTTTTTTTCAAACGGGAAATATTCAGTTTCAAAAAATGTCGGCTTTTTATTTGTCTGCTATGTTTTGGCGTCTTAGTTGCCACATCGTTTAGATGTTATTTTTTGCTGTACGCTTTTCACATTGTAGTTGCTTTTAGTGTTTGATTCATTTGCTGTTTGTAATTTCTTGAATTCATATATTTTTCTTTGTTTTTCGCTTAAAACTTGATTCTGCCCAAATGATTTCGACTTAAATATGAAACGTCTGAAAACTCAGCGGATGCTGTACTCTATAAAACCAACATCCTACAGGAAGCAAAAGGTTCTAGAGCTATAAAAGATTGTCCTTGAAGACGCTGAACGCGACAAAACTGACTATCAAAACATTCTGTTCTCAAATCGGATTACAAATTTTTTATTTAAACATTTTGAATCAATGAATAAAACGGCAAATATTCCGATGAATTTCGGCTAGAAAAGACAGCAAACAATATGCAAGACAAAGCTGAGCTCTTTAGTTATTCTTTCCAATCCGTCTTCTCGCATCCAAATTCACAATTTGATTGCACTACTGGTAACCCTGATGGCGCGCCAACTTTAAATAATTTTGCTACCTCCAAGAAACTTATAAGATCGATCCTCGAAGAGACGGACATAACAAAATCGCGAGGTCCAGATACTATTCTACCAATCTTCTTCCAGAAACTATCAGAACCAATGAGCAATGCGCTTCATATCATCTTCAAGGCCATTAAACGAAACAGAGCAATTCCAGATGAATGGAAAGTCGGAGCCGGGTCGCCTAAAAAAAGATGAGAAACATCTCGTTGAAATTATAGATCTGTTACCTTATTGATTTTCTCATGCAAGGTCTTAGAAAAATGTATGAATGTACCTCTCTATGCCCGCTTTGAGAACTTTGTAACTATTCCTCAACATGGCTTTATCAAAAACAAGTCTGTACAAACAAACTTACTAATTATATCTTCGGTATATTCATGAATCCCTTGACGACAAACCGAGTACTGACATAATTGCTTTCTACACCGACTTTGCGAAAGTTTTTGACAAAGTTCCACACACTGAGTTAATCTTCAAATTGAGAAAAATAGGTGTAGGTGGATGCTTTCTCGACTTACTGCTTAACTACCTGGAGAACAGTAAGCACTTTGTGCGGCTAGGGAATATGCAATCAACCAAGCTCAATATATCAAGTGGTGTACCTCAAAGCTCGGTCATTGGTCCACTTCTCTTTTGCTTTTTGATCATTGACCTACCAGAGTCATTCCGAAGTTCTTACGCTGTTATTCGCTGATGACCTAAAATTCATCACAAAAACTGACTCAAACTTGAAATTTACCTTGATCTAAAAAGGCTGGAGAAATAGATAGGCTTCAACAAAATGAAGATATGGAACCCGCCGCAGTCATGAAAGACCTTGGAGTAGCCACATAGATGAAAATCTCAAAAAATTTATTAAAATACTACATTTTGTCAAGCGGAACACCTCAGCAAATACCATTCCTCATGGAAAACTTTCTCTTCAAATCAATGATTCTGCCCATCATCAGCTAAGTATCGCCATGTATCCATCTCACTAAAACATCACTTCATAAGCTAGAAACATTCAAAAACGCGTGCCAAAATGGGTGCTACATGACTATTCGACGAAATACCAATCGCTGCTAGAAAAAGTCAACATGTTCCCTCTATCTCTATTTTTCCAAATTCTTGATCTATTAGAACTTTCAAAAATATATCAAACATCTGCAACCGACATCAAACTTTTGAACTCTTCCAGCAGTTGTCGATCATTAGTGGAGAAGTTCGAAGTCCCTAAAGTAAGAATGTAAAAAGCACGAACTGAGTTCTGCTTCAGAACATAACGAGTTGCCAACTATCTACCCCCATGTGTAGACTTCTACAATCCACTCGGACTTAGAAATCGCAATAACAAATTCTTTTGGGATTACTTCAGAAACAAATACAATCACCACAGTTCCTGTATATGGCAGTACGCATGTGACTGTCACTCATGCAGAAACTACTGGAGACATTGGGGTTCATAGGAAGAGATTCCTCCATGGACACGGAAAATCCAGAACAACAACAACAATTATATCGACTTAGTGACCTAATGGTGATTAGCTTCAAGGTAAATATAATTTTAAAGCTCACAAAATTGCTAAAATCTTAACAGAAATACTAGTTCAAGTTTTTCATGGCCACGCTTTTTTGTTTTTCTTTTTTTTCTCGGCTTGATAGGTTTCCCAAATTATAACAGCTTATTTTCCTCGTGTTGATTTTTTTCGACTTGAAGGGTTTCTGTTAAGGTATTTTCGGCTTTGTTACTGCTTGGTAAATTTTATTCAGATTCGAATTTCACATTCTTTTGTCCTGGCATATTTTTGTTTCAAAACTAGCTTGATTTATTTTGATCGATCTAGTTTTTTCGACAATTTTGATTTTTTCAGTCATTTTCCGAGTGGCTTACTATCGCATGTGGTGTGAAGCGCTGCTTGGCCACCGTGTACATATTGAAATAAAAAGGGCCAGTTTTTTGTCTCTTAGTCTATTTAGTTGTCTGAATCTGATGTTGTACAGATTTCAGATAAAATGCCTCCTCTCCCTGCTCCAGATCCTTCGTTTGTTTTACGGAAGGATAGTCATTTCGAAAATCAAATTAATCACATTTCTTTTATGGAACATCCATTAGAAGGCCTCTGTGTTCTCCTTTCCGACCAATCGGGTAATATTGATATCTGGCAAATTGAAAGCAAGAGGCGGCGTAAGAAAAGTCTGCATATTTTCGATTATTGTCCAAAATTTTCTGGCCAAGTCGGTTTGATATGGACTGAAGTTATATTTCGTATTGGCAGCGAGAATTGCTATCTGCTAACGCAATGCAGAGATGGAAGTGTCTATGTATTCACAATTTCACTCGATTGTGACCTCGAGCAGAAACAGTGTATACGTTACTCTTATAAATTAACCACAAATTTTTGCGCTTTTTGTAAATGCGACTTACTTGATACTGAAGCGAATTCTATTTTGGTAGTCCCTGTTGACAAATCAGGTGACAATTTTTTCAGCGTCTATAATTTGCACGATGCTTTTGAGTGCGGAATTAATGAAGTTTTATCTACGCAGCTCTCTGAAATAAAATGCCCGAAGGATTATGGGCTACCAATGAGTGTATCGCTGACCACTTGTTTATCTCATCCTTTAAGGTTGGTCATTGCATTAGGTTAAGCAATCTATACTAAATGCGCTTTACTATACTAAATTTAAATGCGTGTGACTCGTATCTCTTACCCTGTTTGTTGCATTTTTAATGAAAGAATTTATCAGAGTAATGAAAGTAGTGAGTTCTCTTATATAGGTCTTGCTGATTTTTTTTGCGCTTATTTTTGATTTTTTGTGGTTTGACTTGTAATTTCTTTTTAAGTTCAGTGCATTTCCATTGTTAACAGAAGGCAAACTCCTCTATCGATCAGCAAAAATGTAAAGGTCACGAAAAACATGATCGACTTCTAATTTCGAAAATGGAAATTAATTATCAGATTTTTCAGTGAAATAAAGTTTCACCTATTGATCCAGTTTTCTCAAATTGGGTTAATTTCAATAAAAAAAAGTGTCTATCATAAATTGTTATACAAATTCAAAGCGCTTTTAGGCCATCTATTTTTTTCTTCGAAGATTTTTGGAAAAAAAAAACAAGTCAGCTGTTGTTTCAGTTTCCTTGCGTTCATTGGGCTTTTCCAACTGTCAATTGGATATGTTTTGCATGTTAAAGCTATATCGTATACTGCATTGCTTTAGAAGTTAGATCGATTTTCCAGTTTATGAATGCTGGGCCAATTGAAAGGCTCGAATTTAAATCTGTAGCTATGATGCCAGCATGGAAGGAGAGGAGGGCAGTGTAGTGTAGTATAAAGATTGGATTCATTCGTAGCATCAGCCATATCAATATGTCATGATTTTGACCTTAAGCAACGATGTCCGATACTTTCTTTATTTTGGAGAAAACTTGGTTTTTATTTTTCCGAAAAAATTGACCTTGACCGAGTTTTGAGCACGCATCTTATCTTTCGGACAATTTGAAAAAGATGAGGCTAAGCAGGCTTACAAAATCTTATTTTATGCTTAATTAAAGGTGTGAAAAACTATTTTTACCCGAGTAAAGTTAGTTTTTTTAAGCGATTTGGAAATCAAAATTCAAAAACTTTCTGCGAATATTTTTTTGAAGATTTTTTTGTTTCGTTTTTCTGGTCATTTTCTATAAAAACTGTTTTCCAATTGGCCTATTTTTCTATAAATGTCGAATATGCCTAAGTGCTTTTTTTCCGTTCAGATCTTTTTATCAATGCAAGTAGAAAAAACGGGTCGTTTATGGTCGTAATACCATTACAAATATTATTCTAGAAGCGAAAATTAGAACGGCATTTAATTTAATTCAGAGCAGCACACTTCTTTATTAGACTGAAGTTGATTAGTATTTTACCAGATAATGTATCAGAATTGAATGAGAAAGAATAAGAGCAGTTTTAATCTGAGAAAAGTCTCACGAATCCTCATTAAATGATAGTTACACATTTTTTCACAGAACTTAATCTTGCTGCCAAGGTGGCAGAGCTGTACGTGTTCATTTAATCATGTTTAAAAGTAACGAAAGAAGTTCCAGAGCGTTGCAGACAGAGCCTACAGGTTTGTGTGGAACAATGGAAAACCTCACACACTGATAAGGATGCAGAATGAAGGAGTCAACAGCTACGAGATCCGCAGACAGTTGAACATTGAATCGATAAGGACTAAGATCGAGTGCAGAGCATTAGAGCGAATGGGCCACGTTCTCAGAATGTCGGATGAGAGGATTGTGAAGAAAGCCGTGCTCGGATCCTGGGACATGGAGAGGACACGTAGTGGGAACTCGCGAGGCAACACCATCCAGTACTGGCGCAGACTGCTGAAAGAAGCGGGACACGAAGACGACAACAGCGAGAACCTCACCAATGACCGGAAACGATGGAAGAAGACCGTTACAGATCGCAGGACGTTCCTCAAAAACTGGGAGACGCAAATGTGCAACTGGCACAGAGGATCGGAAAAACCGGCCCGCTCACAATGGAATAGAGAGAGAATAAGTGACAGCGGTTGGCCTTGCCGCTGGGACGGATGCGACAAGATGTGCGCAACAAAAGGAGGACGGACGAATCACGAGAGAAAAGCACACAGAAGGGAGTCAGTGGACTACAAGTGTCCAAAGTGCAACGACAGTTTTTCGGACCAGGCTGCTCTGACAAACCACTTCAAGGCGTGCCAAGGAGGGCAGGGTGGGTTCTGTCCGAAGTGTCAGAGGTCCCTGTCGTTGAGCAACATGGCAAGACACCGGAGGACCTGTCGAGGAGAACACCCGACAGCCCCAGAAGTAACCAACGCCATTATCACAGGACGATTCGCCGGAACGAGAGCCAGAATCAAATGCGAAGAATGCGGTACTTGGGTGACAAAAAACAACATTTCAAGACACTGGAGTACATGTCCTGGAAACTGGGAATCAAGGCCCCCCACGGGGCGTAAATGACAAAAGAAGAAGAAAGATTGGATTCATTCGTAGCATCAGCCATATCAATATGTCATGATTTTGACCTTAAGCAACGATGTCCGATACTTTCTTTATTTTGGAGAAAACTTGGTTTTTATTTTTCCGAAAAAATTGACCTTGACCGAGTTTTGAGCACGCATCTTATCTTTCGGACAATTTGAAAAAGATGAGGCTAAGCAGGCTTACAAAATCTTATTTTATGCTTAATTAAAGGTGTGAAAAACTATTTTTACCCGAGTAAAGTTAGTTTTTTTAAGCGATTTGGAAATCAAAATTCAAAAACTTTCTGCGAATATTTTTTTGAAGATTTTTTTGTTTCGTTTTTCTGGTCATTTTCTATAAAAACTGTTTTCCAATTGGCCTATTTTTCTATAAATGTCGAATATGCCTAAGTGCTTTTTTTCCGTTCAGATCTTTTTATCAATGCAAGTAGAAAAAACGGGTCGTTTATGGTCGTAATACCATTACAAATATTATTCTAGAAGCGAAAATTAGAACGGCATTTAATTTAATTCAGAGCAGCACACTTCTTTATTAGACTGAAGTTGATTAGTATTTTACCAGATAATGTATCAGAATTGAATGAGAAAGAATAAGAGCAGTTTTAATCTGAGAAAAGTCTCACGAATCCTCATTAAATGATAGTTACACATTTTTTCACAGAACTTAATCTTGCTGCCAAGGTGGCAGAGCTGTACGTGTTCATTTAATCATGTTTAAAAGTAACGAATATAGTGAGTACTCTTTTAAAGGTCGTGGTGATTTTTTTGTGTGTTTTGTTTCAGGAAAAAGAAAGTCTTAAAATTTATTCACGCTCAAAATTTTTGGATTTTTTTGCGGTTTGAATTTTGATTTCTTTTGAAGTTCACTTCATTTCCTTTGTTTAGAGGAATATTAACTCCACCATCGAACAGCAAAAATGGAAAGGTCATGAATAACGTGATCGACTTCTTGTTTTGAAAATGGAATATAATTAATAATTTACTTATGGACCCAGTTTTTGCAAGTTAATCAAAAAATGGTCAAACATAAACTGCTGATGAAATTGAGAGAGCTTTAAGGGCAAATATTTTTCTTTAAAGCTCGCAAGTTTTCAAGTTTTTGTTTCCTTGTGTTCACAACTCTTTTTCAACTGTCAGCTATGTTTAGAATTGTGGCCGCTTTCGAAATCGGATGTGTTGTCATCTTTTCTCTGGAATCGACAGAAGTAGTTGGTTGCCTAAGTCTGCAGAAAGACAAAAGTGTGGCCTGTCCTCTCACTTGTATTGCTCTTCGTCCTGACTTCTCTCAAATTGCAGTTGGGTCCGCTGAAGACACTTTGTCACTTCTCAACGTCTATTCGAACGAAAGCGGGGTTGACTTGGAAGTTTTGAAGGCAGTTAAACTGACCAATCCGGGCGTGAGCTGTGTTGCCTTCAGACCTGATGACGGCCGCCTGTTAGTCAGTGCAGGATGGGATTCCAGATTGCGATATTTCTCAACCAAGTCCTTGAAGCCTCTGGCTGTTTTAACCTGCCACACATCAACTGTAGTGGCTCTGCGGTTCTTGGGAAAGAGACTTTTTTCAGCCTGCAAAGAAGGGAAAATCGCTTGCTGGGATCTATATGACAACCAGTAGACTTGAACCAAAACGCGTGCACTTTTGAGATAAAAGTTTTCACGTTGATTTACCAAATTAACTGAGCTCAATTTTTAATGTCTTGTAATCGCGAACTATACTTTTTTCGGCTCTTTTGCACTTCCTACCACATTTGAATTTCAGCTTTGAAAAACTAATTTTACGTTGTCATAATGAAACAAAATTTTGCATGGTGAATTAACTAACTATTAGGAACACATTTGTTCCTCATAGCTTGCATCGTAACATCACGCATTCAGCCTTTATAACACGTAAGACAACAGATAATGGAAAATGTGAAACGTGGGGAGAGTGGAAAAGAGCCATTTTTCCCGTAAACAAATTTTTTTAAACCATTTTTCAACTTTACTGTTGAATCTTAACAACTTTCAGTTTCCTTCGCACTGGGCTTAGAGGTAACGCTGTCGTCTTTGCACCCATAGGTCCTAGACCGAATCCCGGCCGGACTTTGTTTTTTATGTATGTATGGAATTGAATTTTTTTTTCGAGTTTAAAACTGATTTGTCGGACTTTAATATATCTGCTCTTTTGCGGCTTAGTTGCCATATCGTTGGTTTTCCTTGTGCTGTGAGCAAGTATCACAGGAGTTGCAAGTGTTGTTCATTTAGTTTCAGGGGGACTTGAAACTTTCAAATGTTCTTTTATGAAATCAATTTTTTTTTCGGTTCAGCTAGTGTCTTCTCAAAGTTTGTCGGATTTGCTGGAACCCCTCCAACCGTGACCGAAGTGGGATTCGACATGTGACTAAACTACTCGGCCACGGTGGCTCGATATGAATCCGCTTCGTAGGTTTTCTCCCGATGCTAATTACCATTGCGGCAAGCAAGGCTAATGCAATAGTTACAAGACTTGTTTGTCCCGTAAATAACTTTGTTCACAGGATCTTCAAATTTAAGATCTCAATTTCCAATATAGCCAAGTTGCACGTCAGCACATGCTTGCAATTTGCCTTTTTAACGGCTGTTCGAGAGCTAGTGGAGCCATAGTCTACAGTTGAAACAGTTTTCAAAAATAAATTGATTTTTTTTGTCGGCATTATTGATTTCGTCCCAATTTTTGACCGCTTACTTGCCGGGTGTTTTTTCTTCTTTTGTTGATTAGTTTCTTCATTTTCAATTATGCTTTTTGTTTTCCGGTTTTTAAACACGACAAAACTTTTTGTTAATGAATTAAAAACAAAATTGCATTAATTTTTAATTTTTCGAATGAATGGCTTCTGGAGGGTTTTTAATCTGAAAGTGCGCGGAATCAAATTTTTTTGTTATCTAGTTGAGTAATGTTATTTGAAATTGATTCAAATTGATTGGATAGCGCTTGTTTTAAAATAAAATGTGAACAAAATTTTCGAAAAATTTCATACGTTTTTGGGTTTTTTTAACTGTTTTGTCAGCAAAGGAATGTGGCGAAGGTCGCGCAACCTTTAGGATTGTGAATCTTTCTGACTGAAATTTTGAAAAAAGTTTTTTGCAAATAGTTTTTTAGCTTATTTTTGTGGCGATTTGAGTTTTTTTGTGGCAATTAAATACAATTTTTGCATTCATTTGTTTTAAATTTTTTCGTCAATTTTTTCTTTAAGTTTATAGCAAATAACGGAAAGAGCCTTTTCTTATCCCCAATTTTCCTTAACTTCCCGAGTGCATTTAAATACTTTTGGGGGCTTACCAAAAAATTTTTCTTTTTGTTTCCATTTACTTGTTATGAGAACATTCTTTTGATGTCTTAGGTATTTGATTTTTAGAATAATTGCAATAAGATTCTCATTATTTTTTTAGCCCACAATTTATTCAAGTTTTTCACTTATCCTTTGAGACAATATCATTTGATTATTGGCATTTTGTTTTGTATCTTAAGTGTTGAAGCTCAGCTTCGCCTGTGCTTAAACTTCATATCTCTAGCTTGGCATGTTTGTCTAGAATTTCTGTTTGATAAAAACACTGAAAACGCCCAATTTTTTTTTTACACAAAAAGATTTACCGTTTTCTTCTACCTTTTTTGAATTTTTTTTATTTTTCTCGAAAATTTAGCTCCTAAATTTGAGTTTTTGGGTTCAATGAAGATAAAAGGTAGTGGAAAACTCCCCTGCATTAGCGGGTACTCACAACTTTTTCCAAACAAAAATTTATGGCCCTCGGAAAAGTCAGTTTTGGTTTTTTGACCGTTTTTTCTTGAAACTTTTTGACTTTCCCGAGAATAACTCTCACATATCTTAATTGTTGATTTCAATCGAAAATACATACTGCATGAATTTCTTCTGTCTAAGAGGTTACGCCCATTTTTTTGTAACCATAAAGCTGTGAGTCTCTGAAATGTCAAAGTTTTTATTTGTTGACCGTTTTCGGACTTGTTTTCGGTAACTATAGTGCCAAATCTGATGCCATAATTTCAAATGAAACAACAGCTTGGCGAAAGTCTCCTGTATAAATTGTAATTCCCCATTTCTTTTAGAAAAATGTTATGGTCTTGAAACAAGTCAACGTTGAGCGTTTTTTGGAAACTTTTTGACTTTTACTCGAAAAGTAGCGTGCGAGTTCTCAGATTAAGAGTTCAATCGCGAAAGCCGGTTTTGGAAATCTTTTCTAGTTTAGCGGTCTTGACCTGTCTTTTGCGGACACGTTTTTTAACATATTTTGAACTTTTGGCAGTTTTTTATAAGGGTTTTAAATTTTATTCAAAACTACCCTATCAAATCTGAGTTGAAAAGTTCAATCGGAAGAACCGATTGCTACAATTTTTCCTACAGAAGTGGCGACTCCCTAATTTTTTGAAATAAAAATTTTTTGTCCTTATGAAAATTCCAATATCTCAAAATTAAAAAGTTTTCACGCTTACTTATTTTAGTTACGAAACAACTAGTTTTGGGCAAAGTCCAATTTTTGAAATTACACATTTTGTACCGCATCAGTATTACAAAATCAAAAAATATGAAACATGTATCTCAAGCTTTAGCTGGGCCCCTAGTTGTATTTCATCGAGACATACGAAAGTTTTGGTTCACCTATTTTTTTTTCACCTAGTTTTTTTTTCGACTTGTTTATTTTGATGGATTGAATTGAAATTAGAACAAGGATAGCTGGTTGCTGTGCAGTTTAGGTGAGAAATCAGTTTGGAGACAACCTGTTTGCTCCTGAGTTAGTGGTTTCTTAATTACGAATGAAAAGTTTAAACCCTTTTGCTAGTTTTAGGTCACAATGTTAATACTCATTAGATGCAATTCAGTAGCATGCAGTCAATAGAGGTTGCACATATCGAAAATCTGAAAGTACGAAACAACGAACCAATTAGGTGGCCTACATTTGATTCAATTCATGTATATAAACCCATACTTGTATAAAAGATTAAAATCAGACGCCAGAAGAAGACTTTTTCGGGTCGACTGTTCAGCTGAGCAGCTTAAAGAAGGTTGAGTTCATTATTTCCATCTCAGTTCTGTTTCGAGTTGAAGGTCGTTGGTGTTTGCTTATCAACGAACTTAGCAAATACTTTTTATCAGTATCTCCAATGCCGTCAAAGGCCAAAAGAAACTCAAATTCGAAATCATCAGATCAAGATAAAAATTGTTCGACCACTTCATCTGAAACTGAAACTACAAACATTTCGTACAGAACAGCCTGGTCTGTGCATAAGACACCAGCCAGCTCATACAATACACCTTCAATGAACCAATCGGAAACTGGGACGCCTGGTGCTAACGAATCAAGGGAAGTGAAATTGTCCAGTGAATCAGGAGGCACTGCATCCGCCGACTCGCAATATTGTAGTCTGAACGAATCGGAACTTACGGCCTCTGCGCAATCTGACACTCCTAGGTCCTCAGGACATCAGAGTGACTTGAACGACTTACGAGTGATGCCGGAGAGTTCGGACCCGACTTGTGGAACGTCCAACCCCAATGTAAGCACCCCTGAGCAGAGTGGCAAAGTGCAGTTTGTGCTGGGGGACTCGGAGTCTCCGACCGAACTGGCAGCCGCAACCACTTCCGAGGGCGGCGATCTCAACACGCACATGCCTGTTAGACGCAATACCTCCAACACTCTGCAGAATAGTCCACTGAAACAGAGCTGGAGCAATCTCTCTTCCAGGGTCAGTTGTTTTTAATTGATCTAGTTCAAGTGCTGATTTTTAAACTTCGAAAGCGATTGTAGCAACATATATGTTTTGCGGCTAAATGTTGAACAAGTTGTCATGTTAGAATTTTCAAATGAGTCTTAAATAAATTCTGTAAGTATACGTCGCCTGACATTAGTTTGATTTTTAACCAGACTTATCCCTGGACCAGGACAGGAACTAACGCCTCACTGGACACAGTGGTTTGTATCTGTTTCCTTTTCTTCTGTTCTGTGTTGTCTTTCTTGCATGCTTTGCTACACAGTCATTTCTATGAATTAGTTGGGCTTATTTTTAGTTCCTCTACTCTTTAGTATTCTTAATTCTCTCCAAAGAAGTTCTGGAGCTGACTGTTTTTAACATCCCTAAAGGCATGCTTGAATACATCTTTGTTCCGAGCACTCACTCTCCTCAAATAAG
Organism: Symsagittifera roscoffensis; assembly: GCF_963678635.1. Taxonomy (NCBI): domain Eukaryota; kingdom Metazoa; phylum Xenacoelomorpha; order Acoela; family Convolutidae; genus Symsagittifera; species Symsagittifera roscoffensis. The sequence goes on from NC_087062.1 coordinate 99,961,949, forward strand.
TGCAAATGAACTATTTTCTTTCTTCTTGGATTTCGGAAAAATTTACCATAGGGAGACCCTTTAGAGGTTGAGACGATCGAATCCCAGAGGGTGAGACCCTCCCCCTACCACCGCAAATGAGAGCCATCCCCCCTGATGAGTATGGGTGCTACAGACCGATCTTTTAGCAGACTCAATATAATTAACAAGTCAGAATGCTACCTTCCACCGGGGCATTTTCAACTATTTTTCGGTTATAGCCCCGCAATGATGAAAAAGGAAAGTAAAAAAGCGTGTAACAAGCGTTTTCAGCGTAATTGTGCATGCTTAACGAAAGGATCCAGACGACGCCGCCTTCCAGTGGTGGATCCGACATCTTGGGCCCCACCAAGATGCAAATGGCGTCAAGCCCCCCCTCCCATTGGGTCGGGAGAAGCTCAGAAGTCTCCGGGTTTTCGGTTACGGAGCGTCTGAAGCCGGCCAGGCTGCTCCGTCTGCTCATCCTTATACTACTACTCCGCTCCGGCATTAATCCAAACCCTGGTCCAGGGCCTTACTTTTGCTCCCCTTGCTCTTTCCGCATCAAACGCACCCAGCCCAGTGTCTGGTGCCACATCTGTGGTTACATTCACCTTAAATGTAGTGGTCTTACCCACCTTAACCAACACCACCCTGACTACTATTGCCCTACCTGTACCTCTACCTACATTTTACCTCCCCCAGGCACCAGGTCCTCTAACTTGACCACCCCCAACTCCCAAACTTGTTCAACTTCCCTAACCGCCCCCCAACCCCACCTCCCTAACCCCCATCCCCCTCCCACCCTTCCCACCTCCTCGAATAATAATTCCTCCTCCCAAAATCGCGCAAATCGTAATCGTGTAAATAGTGTAAATAACTCAAGTTCAAACAACCATTTTAATCATACTGCTGTTAATAATGTAAATAGTTCACCACACCCCGCCAAAGGCCTTTTAAAAATCCTTCAATTTAATTGCAACGGTATCTCCGGAAAAGCACCCGAAATTGCCGCTTTCTTATCTCAAAATCAAATTCATATTGCTGTCTTCCAAGAAACTAAATTAAGAAAGAAATCTCGAAACCCCTCACTTGGCTCACTACACTTTAATTAGAAAAGATCGAGAAAAAGAAGGGGGCGGTCTTCTCATAGCCATACATGAGTCGATACAATACGAAGAAATAAATATTAACAACGATGGAACACTAGAGGCTATGGGCATATCAGTGGTAGCCAGTTCATCCAAGCTTCGTATTTATAATTTCTACATCCCCCCTCGCTCGAGCTGTCCCCCTGGTTACTCTGCGTCCCTTGCCGAACTACTTGAACCTGGGGACGCCTTAGTACTCGGGGATGCCAACGCACATTCACAACTATGGAACTCCAACATCGAGGAAGATCAACGCGGCTCTGTACTTAGCAATGAAATAACCGAATCCACCTTTGCACCATTAAATGATGACACACAAACCAGAGTCCCTTTTAACTCAGAAAACCAACTCTCGTCACCAGATATTTCCCTCGCATCCCAATCGCTCTTACTCTCCACATCATGGACCCCAATTAAATCTCTAGGATCAGATCACCTACCCATTCTTCTAGAACTACCCTTGGATGATTTTATAAATTTTTCACCTAAAAGGACTTTTATAAATTTTTTAAAAGCAGATTGGATCAAATTCACAGAGGAAATTGAGGAGGGTTTCTTTTCAGCGGTTCCACCTTCCGGAGTTGCCGCCGGAGAGAAATTCTTGAGGGACCTGGTGCTCAGGGCAGCACGCCACCACATCCCCGCTGGCCGTATTCGCCACTTCACTCCCTCTCTTTCCCCCGAGTCCACTGCCCTTGCCGCCGAAAGAGATTTAAGCCGACAACAAAATCTCCCCCCAGAAGTCATATCCCAACTAAACTGTAGACTCATGAAACAGACAGCAAAGGACAAAGAAAATAAATGGCGAGAATTCCTCCGGACTTGCGACTACCGCACTGGTGCCAGAAAGTTCTGGAAAGTGGTACGCTCCTTAAATGGATCTAAGCCCGTGGCAGGAAGACACCCCATTACTTTTGGTTCTAAACCCATACACTCACCTCGTGATATTACCAGCTCTTTTAACAAACATTTCACCAATGCCAGACCCCACGCCTCTGACAAACTCCTTCGTATAACGAGAAGAAAAATTGCCAAACTACCGCTGTCAGACAGCCCAATTTTTACCCCTGAAAATACTAAACAAGCCATTGCAGACAGCAAACCATCGCGAGCGCTAGGTCCCGACGGCCTTTGTAATATACATCTTAAACATCTCGGCCCACTTGCTACTCAATACTTAACATACCTTTTTAATATCTCTTTGTCCGAAAACATTATCCCCCAAATTTGGAAAAATTCAAAAATTGCACCGCTTCCAAAGCCCAATAAGGATCTTAAACAATCAACATCTTACAGACCTATATCCTTACTCTGCCCAGCAGTTAAAATTCTGGAGAGGCTCGTTCACCCCATCTTTACCAAACATCTCCCCAACGCCAAACACCAACACGGCTTCCGCCCTTTTCACTCCACCACCACAGCTCTCTCCACTCTCGAATTTTACATTTCAGACGGTTTTAACCAAAATCGCCCCCCTAAACGTACGGTACTGGCCACACTTGACTTATCTAAGGCTTTCGACATGGTGTGTCATCGCTCACTTGTGGAACTCGTTCATGACACTCCCCTCCCAAGAAGTCTAGTCCGCTGGCTAAGTAATTACCTTAATGGTCGACAGGCTGCCACCTCATTCCGTGAACACACATCCCCCCATCGAATAATCCACTGTGGCGTACCCCAAGGTTCTGTTTTATCACCCACACTCTTCAATTTTTATGTCCATGATGCACCGCCACCTCCCGATAATGTAAACCTTGTTTCGTATGCAGACGATTTCCACCCCTTCGCAAGCAGTTCCAATATTGATATCGCCTCAAACTCCATCAATAGCTACCTAAAAAGGCTCTACGATTTTTTCACCTCACGCAAACTAAGTTTCGCGTCCTCTAAAGGATCAGTTACACTTTTCTCCTCTTATAACAAAGAATTTAATAAAACACCTAGTGTTCTTTTAAATAACGAGGCGCTACCCCTAAACAAAAATCCAACAATCTTAGGGGTGACATTTGATCCAACACTTTGTTTTGCCACTCACTGCAAACAATCCGCTGAAAAGGCCAGACGCAGGATCGGAATCCTGAAGGCATTAGCAGGATCAACCTGGGGTCACTCCAAAGAAACCCTCCTCCTAACTTTTAAAGCTTTAATTCGCCCCATACTTGACTATGCAGCCCCCGCATGGTCCCACGCATCAAGTAACACCTCCATAAATTGCCTGCAGGTTGCCCAAAACCAATCCCTTCGCGTTGTTACTGGATCAAATCTAATGAGTTCCACTGCCCACCTGCACAGTGAATCTGAAATCCTAACGGTCAAAGACCACCATACCCTTCTGTCATCTCAATTTTTTATCTCTACCTATCGTTCCCACCATCCCATTAATTTTATACATTCACATCCCCCTCCTCCCCGTCTACTTCGCCCCTCAATTATAAGCTGCTTCAAAGAAGACACCCAGAAAATTTTAACCGACTTTTCAGTCTACGCAAACCACCCTCTAGTTCTGGACGACAGAGACGAAGTCTCCACTTTTATTTTTAAATACTACAAACCAATTTTAAAAGACAACCATACCTCCCTTGTAACCAAGTTCCTAGCCGAAACCCCTCCGTCTAAAGTTATTTGTATCCCTCCCCCAAAGATTGACCCCTCTGAAAAATCTCTCCCACGTCCCACGCGCTGTAAGCTCTCCCAACTCCGGTCTGGCTACAGCCGGCTCCTTAACACTTACCTATACCGCCTCGACAGCTCCATCTCCCACCTTTGCCCAACCTGTTCCCTTGCCCCCCACACAACATGTCACCTTTTCAACTGCTCCCAAACCCCCTCCCCACTCACCCCAGCAGACCTGTGGCTTCGGCCGGTAGAGGTTGCTAAGTTCCTTGACCTGGAGACAGAAGAGCCCAACCCGACCCGCGTGGGCTAACAACAACAACAACATGCTTAACGAAAGATTTTTTCACGTTTAAGCTATATAGTACATTGCAATGCTTAAAATTTTTTGTTTCGATTTTTCAGTTTGACTTCAAAGATTATTTCCTTCATTTTGATATTAGCAACCCAATAGTGGGATGCTGTCAGGTTTCCCCCACGGGCTGTGAATTTGGTCTTCAATTTGAACACTTAGGTCGTTTTACTTTTCGAGATACGACGATTTTTTTGATTTTTCAAAAGTTTTCAGAAAACTTAAATTAAAAAATAATCAAAAACATTCTCAACTCTGTAGTTGGGTGCTGACACGGTATTTCAGTGGTTGCAGCTCTTGCCTTAAAATTTCACTGCTTGTAGTTTTCATTGTAACTCTGCCTTAAAATTTCACTGCTTGTAGTTTTCCTTGTAGTTTTCGAGATATGACGTTTTTTTTTTTAATTTTTCAACTTAGGGTTAGAATTAGGGTTACAAATTTTGAATTTCCCAGCCCTGTACTTGTGGGCTGTCTAAGTGCTTTGTTTTTTTTTAATTTCAGAAAACTTAAATTTGAGTTTTCTTAAAATTTTGAAATTTCCAACCCTGTAGTCGGGGGCTGTCAGAGTACTCTCAGGAATTGTGAATTTTGCGTCCAAGTATGACTGCTCAAATCCTTTTAGTTTTCGAGATATGACGTTTTTTGTGATTTTTAAAAAAAATTCAGAAAATTCAAGGTTGCGAATGTTGCCTCCAAATACAACTGCTCAAATCTTTGTATTTTCTGTGATATGATGATTTTTATGGTTTTTCAAAAAAAAAATTAGAGAACTTAAATTTGAAGTTTCTCAAAATCGAAATTCCCAACGCTGTAGTTGGGTACTGTGAGAGTACTCGCAGGAGTTGCAAAGCTTGCGCTCAGATGTGACTGCTTTAGTTTCCGAGATGTGACGTTGTAAATGCCATTTAAAAAACTTTCAAAGAGATTCGATATGAAAAGCTTCAAAGAACTTATTGGTGTTTCAAAATTTGAATTGAAAAGTTTTAACATAAAAAACAAATTACCAACCCTGTAATTGGGTGCTGTCAGAGTACTTTCAAAGCTTTTAGATCCTTTTTCTAATATATGCGACTTTTTAAGAGTTGTTTAAAATTCGAAGCACCGGAGGTGCGTATCACGCTAGTTTTATTTGAAATTGAACACTGGGGTGAAGGATCTTAGAATTGAATTACATTTTCACAATTTTTTAATGTTTTTTAAAACTGACTTTCAAATGTTGGGAGCAAACGGAAAAGAGCCCAAGGCTATTATCCAGAGACTTGCATCAACTAAAAAAAAACTGCCAAAATGGGAAATAAACGGTGATTCAGAACGCATTTGGAGGTGCAAATTTGATATTTGGGTCCCTGAAAAAAGCTATTAAGAAAAATAGGTCGCTCCACTAAATTAAATAAATGCTCATCATATGTTTCGGAAGATTTAAGAACAAAAAGTGTACAAAGGAGATAGAGCGGTTTCATTAAAAACCAAGATCACGATTTACGCGACTTCTCAGGTAAGTTAATGGACGTTGCTCGATCGTTTTCAAGGTTTATTCTCAAACTTAGTTAACCTGCCTCATTTGCGCCTACTTCTTCGGTACTGTAATTGACATCACAGATGCAATGATAAGAAGTTTTTTGACGCACACTTTTTACATTAGGGACTCTTTTAGTTTCTGGGAACCCCTCTGTCTCACTTGTACCAAGAAGTTTCTTCAGTGACACATCTAATATTATTTTGATGATAGAACTACTTTTGTTGACTAGTTGTGAGCTAATTTTCTTAATTAGGAATGCTGGTCACCAGACGAAGTGCATTTTTGCGTCTCTCAATCAAACATGGAGTCCGGACGAAAAGCACAAATCTTGAACCTTAAAACGTGTTTTTCTTTAATTTAGTTGACTTTAGGTGAGAAGTGATGAAGAAACATGGTGAAACTTGTTTTGCGACCAAAAAGTTTACCTCAAAAATGGATCATTTTTTCCTTTTTAGTCCGAAATTACGAAAAAAAACTACCGAATCAATTATTAAAAAAATTATAGCCAAGTGGCCCTCTTACATAGCCCAACAAAGTTTTAGAAGTGTACTATCGTCATGAAATTGCCGAAAATATTTTAAAGTTTTGTAAATCAATTTTCACCATATAAGTTTTGCACAACTAAGCAAGTGTTGTCGTCATCAGTTTTCCTATTTTCGTCCGGACAATTTAAATGATCACTGTAACAGAAAAGACCCCATAAATGATTGACAGACAAAAACAGGCCGTTTGTCTGGGGTGCAGCTGTCGTTATTGAGAGAATTAGCTCGGTTTGTCAACAAAACTCGTTGTATAATCAGAATCAGTTTAGATGAGTCACTGAACAAACTTTTGATAAAGTGAAAAGGGTCCCTAATGGAAAAAGAGTGCTTCAAGACGGTAATGTAATGTATCGGGTGAATTCCCATAGGTTCCAATATTCATAGATTCCAAAATAAAAAATCAGTCGCATAAGTTCCAAAATTTATCTTCTTGAATTCTGATTGGTTGAAATTTGAGCCAACGAATTCATGGATCGATTGTTTGCTGTTCAATCAGCATAAACTCAAGCTGCAGAATAGTGACCGCCGCAGCCGCGCCAACGTGTTGCGAGCTTGCCACCAAAGGGTAGGACTCTATACGAAATTTAGAGCCGGTTATCGCCGCGAAGCGGCGACGCGCGCGTAGCGCGCCCACCGGCGACCTTAAACCGAGACTCGGCTAATTTAGTCTTTTGACCAATTGAAAAGATTTGGAACTTATGCGACTGGTTTTTTATTTTGGAACCTATGGGACTGATTTTTTATTTTGGAACCTATGAATACGCACCAATGTATCGATGTTGTGAATTGCAGTACCGAATAAGTAAACACCGAATAAGTAACGAATCGCAAAAAACTAGCATTGTCTAGGAATCGAATAGACAAATACTGTTTTAACCAATCAGAATCGAGACAAAGAAGAAATTAATAATTAATTATTATTTATTTTGGATTATTTGTCTAAATACTGACGTGTCTGAATGGGTGCCGGACATCAAGCCGACGGGACTTCAAGCCGAATCGTAAAATTTTCTCTCCAAGTCATGAAATATGATTAATTTGAAAATTTTGTCGAAGAATTTCTCAATTTCATGATCTTTATTCGGTAATTATTAGCGTTTTCATTAAATTTAAGCCTCCAAATGATGTTTAGGAAAGTTGAAAAATAAAACACGGTTGAAGGTAATTTTCTTTTCTTGTCTATAATTTATGCATTTCAAAAACCGGCTTATTATGGAGTAAAATAGCCTATGATTTTGACAAGCAACGTTTTACAGATGAAAAAATAATGATTTGAGGTGCTTGTAAAGTTTAATTTTCGGCCTGAAGTCCCTTCGGCTTGAAGTCCCGTCAGCTTGTTGTCCTAGACCCGCCTGAATACGCGGTTGCCTAAATACTGCTATGTTAACCCCCTGACCCATTGTGCTCTTAGACCATTCTGCTTATTGCTCCACCTCCGGAAAAGAGCATGCGACATTTTATTTGATAACTTACTGCTCACATGGCCCGATTGTTACTAAAATTGGCATGCAGAAGTCTGATTAGGCCATGACAAATATTTTTGGTCTTCATTCTTTACCTTGTGAAACCGCTCGGTACACCATAAAATTGATGCCTATGTGCGGTGGGGAGGAAAAGGAAAAAGAGCCAAGAGCCGAAGTTGGTCTGCTAGAAGACTCATTTTCCACTTTTTATGATGGTGAAAGATTGGTCTGCTAAATGGAAATATGCTAAATGCCACGCTAATATGAAAGCCAAGCATGAATATATCGTACTACATACATTAATATCTGTTCTATAATGAACGTGTTTCGCTTGCAAATGTGGCTCTGTAGCATAGTGGTTAATGCGCCTGTCTCGTAAACAGGAGATCGTTGGTTCGAATCCGACCAGAGCCTGAAGTTTTGTTTTTCTTAGGATCTAACTGCAGCCACTCCGCAGGAGTTTGTGGCCAAATTGGGCGGATCGGTTGTGATAGAGAAAGTTTTGATAGCCAACAATGGAATTGCGGCTGTGAAGTGCATGCGCTCTGTCAGAAGATGGTCTTACGAGATGTTCCGAAATGAAAGAGCAATCAAGTAAGTCCTTGTACAAATGTTATAGAGGTGTCCCATCTGCATCTCCCATCCCAACTCCCAAGAAACTAACCGGGTCGCTGATGTACTCAGAAGTGCTCAAAAGTGTTCAATTTAGTGCTTTGATGCTGTCAATTTAAGTAACGAATAAGTTTGCGTGAATGAGGCGGTTGGCGGTTTATTATGTTTGAAAAAAGTTTTAAGTTGTTTAATTGCGGTATAAGGCAAAACCAGTTTCCCCCCTTCCAAGTTCAATTTTGAAAAGCTTATTTAACGTTATCATAATGCAATGAAATTTGGCGTGGTGAACGAGTCGACAATTGTGAACAGATTTGGGCTCTTTTCCAGTCCCCCCCTTTCAAAATACCGAGTTTTATGTTTGTTTTATGTGTTATTAATTACGGCTAAATGCGTGATGTTACTTACGCTGTAAAGTATGAAGAACAAATCTGTTCAGAATTGTCGATTTGTTCACCACGCCAAACTTCATTGCATTATGACAATGTTAAATAGACTTTTCAGTATTGAATTTGAAAGGGGGGGGGGGAAACTGGAAAAGAGCCCAGATTTGTTCTTCATACGTTATAGCGTAACATCACGCATTTAGCCGTAATAACACTAAAAGTAACATAAAACTCGGTATTTTGAGAGGGGGGGGGGGGGGGGGCGACTGGATAAGAGCCGGCAAATGAGTTGAGTCAAATTGCATTGGGTGCAAGTGGGATAGTTGGGAGTCTAAGACTTAGATGCATCCCTGCGGAAAAAAATGTAGGGCCGTAACGCGGTAGGACTTAATTCCCCAGATCCAACCATCTTTTGTCGCGAGTTGCCTTTTCGGGAATGCATCTAGAAGCAAAAGGACCGAAAGAGTTTGATGCAAATACAGGGGCGGATCTACAATTTTCTCGAGGGGGGGGGGGGCGGATTTTCAAAAAATTTTCGAAAATTTTAACGACCCTTTTTTTTTAGGTCGACCAACTGATTTTTCGAGCTCTCCCAAAGCACTGTTTTGTCCCTATTTTGGCCACTTTTTGTGCGCCGCAGGCTAAATTTTGAAAAAAAAATAGGCCAAAAGTGGCGTTTTAGGCACTTTTTGGAAAATTTTGACCGAAAAAATGCGTTTTTTCGGCGCGCGCTCCCCCCCTCAGAATTAGTATATATTGGCGCCCAAGGCGCCTTTAGAAAAATTTTAAGGTTGGTCGGCCAAAACTGGATTTCTAAAAAGTACCGAAGGGGGGACCCTTTGGGTCGGCAGGGGGTCGAATCCCTGAGGGGGGAGAGGGCGTCCGCCCACCTTCCCCCCCCCCCCCCCCCTAAATCCGCCCCTGTGCAAATATTAGCCTAATTATAACGAAGCGACGAAGGGCAAATATTGTTAAGAAACATTTTGTTTCAATGTATCTATCCTTATTCATCCCTACTATACATGGTGTCCGGCAGGCGACAGCTGTTATGACGACAACCGCTTTTGGTGGGACCACTTTAAGATGACACTACACGCAATTTCCCCAATTGTATTTCTCAGTATTATATACAGCTTAAATTCGACCAGCTTATTTTACATATGATAACGCTCTTTTGTCTTGTCTTAATGACCTGCCCCCTCCCCTCCCCTCCCCTTTTAGTAGTGTTGTGGGATGCGTAGGTTTGTTGTGATGGCCACTCCCGAAGATTTGGAAGCGAACGCCGAGTACATCAAACTGGCCGACAACTACATCCTGGTGCCTGGAGGCTCCAACAACAACAACTACGCCAATGTAGAACTCATTCTGGACATCGCCAGACGCCAGCTGGTCCAGGCTGTGTGGGCCGGGTGGGGCCACGCGTCGGAGAACCCGAAGCTGCCGGAACTGTTGAGCCAACACGGCATTGCCTTTCTGGGTCCGAATGCGGGGGCGATGCACGCGCTAGGAGACAAGATTGCCTCGTCCATTGTAGCCCAGACAGTCGGAGTTCCCACGTTGCCCTGGAGTGGAAGTCACATCAAGTTATCCAAGGAGATTTTGGGTAAATTTTCTGACCAGTCTTGATTTTTTAAAATTATGTTCGGCTGATTATAAGGCACTCTCACGATATTTGTATCTTGCTTTCAAATTTGAGGGGAGGGGGGGGGGAGGAGGAGGAGTTTGACTGAAAGGTTGCTATGTAGGTCCCGCAACTGAAGAATTTGGTGTTGTTTAAACGGTCTGAAGAGAAGTAGGAGGGAATTATAGCGAAAGTTAATTTTTGTTCCACGCGACTTGACTGATGGATTCATTAGCTGTTTTGGATTCCGAAACTAGTCAGGGCGCGAGGAGCAACTAGGGTTCTTGGCTTTTTTGCTGTTTGCACGCTTTGATTAACCGCTTCACAATTTTTCAAGCCTTTTTTATTTTTTTTTCACCTGGATTAGAAACCTTACGCACTGCTTTCCAGTCACCCGTGCTACTAATTCTAAAACTCGCCTGTAGAGCTGTGTCGCTCAAACTCCTACGGGGACTCGAAACAGCTCGATCTTTTGTGCTCATATTTTAATTCAATGAATTCAGTAGTTTCAAATCGATCAAATTAGAATAAAGAATAAAACTTGAACTCCCTTATCTGGGTCTCGATCTGTCTCCTCTGGTGTTTTGGTCAAATGTTTTACTGTTTCAGTACCAATTGCTGGTATATACTCACACAATGGCACTCAAGAAAAGAACAGATATTGAGGCTGTTCTGTCATAAAGTCATAGAATTGATGAAATGGGCAAAAGTTGAAAATGTGATTTTCTTAACATTATAATAAGCATTCTTGAAATTGTTCTTATTCATAGAAACAGATGAAAAAAATGATACCACTGAAATTCGCATGTCTTGAAGTTTTTTAGCTCTAAAGATATGAAAACTTCAATTCGAATTAAACGGAACATATGTTAAGTTTTAATTTGAAAAAAATTTTTCTCTCGGATGGAGTTTTGAATATTTTCACTCATTTTAAGAGTGTGTGACAGATACACTGGACTAACGACTTTTGTGAGCAGAGGAAAAAAATTGTTTTTGAATCGTTGCTCTAAAACAAAAGAAGCGAGCTAAGCAAATTTTTCTGTCTTTCATTGGGATTTGAACCTGGTCATCCGTTGTGTGGGACCAAAATGTAAACAGTAGGCTATGAAGGTAGTTAAAAACCTTAAAATTTTCAAATTGTTTTTCTGTGCTCCTTTTAGTTTTAGTTCCCCGATCTTCCCGAGAACAAGTGGGGTTTCTCCCAGGGAAGTGAATAGTATTTGTACTTCTAATTTGCCGTACCTAATTTGGGGAGCCAGTTACAATAGAAAAAAACCAAAGAAAGTAGTGTAAACTTTGCGAAATTGTCGTTTTCCGGGTCAAAAGCATAATGTTAATAACTCGCAGTGGCTCGTTAAAAGTGGACTGAACTCGCGCGCTGCGCACGCACGTACGAAAGGGTGGCTGAAAAACGCCGACCAGCGAGAGTTAAGAAAATCAGGTGTTAAGAGTTTCGATGTCTCTTGGTGAGCGGCGGCGAAGTGGCTTATGTTTCGATCTCTCATTTGAAAGGTCAATTTTTGAACGAGATTGTGCCTACTCGATTCCTTGTCAATTTTCCGTCATAATTAGACTGAAAATAGGAAAAATCAAGAAAAAGTCCCAACGCAGGCTTTGTTGAAATAGCTTTACCTAATCAAAGATAATATGTTCAGCTGTGCGTTAGGCTAGGTTATTGCAAAACAGTAGACTTTTTTCCCGTATGAAACCTAGCTTATTAAATGATTTAATTAGTTACGCTTAAAATTGGCAAGCATTATCGAATCGGAACATAAATTTTTAACAACATCCCACTTCTACTGAATCATTTTGTTTAGAACTAATTTGTCAACTCCATCATTCCGTCAACGCACCGACATGTTTTAAGCAGTTTTAAAATTTTCTTTCCATTCGAAAATCATTTGTTGATTTTAAGGTTACTAACTGTGATTTTGCCGAATTTTTTTTTCCCAAGAGGTTTATTCGGTAACGGTTGCGGCTTACGTTACATCGGCTGAACTGCCCCATATTGCTTTGTTACAATGTTGAAATCGAGGAGTTATAAACCTAGAGGTAAATTCGAGACAAAGTCCTGAAGATTTTTTCAAACTTTCTTCAGTTTGGTGTCTTTTGTCTCAGTACTTCGGGTGGGGGGAGTTTATTAACTTCAGGGCAAATAATGTTTTAAAGCAGGAACTGTTATGTGCTTCGAGGGGGAGAGAGAGAGTTTATAAAAATCGAGGAGAATTTAGTTTTAAGCTCGAAATGTTTTATGACATTTTTTGGCTCAATTGGCCTGTTTTTTTTATTGTAGGTTTAGTTACTGCTTAATGTGTTTTGGCGATAAAACAAAAATAATGATTATATAACGATGAAAATGTTGTTCCCTGAAATGTTTGCCCCAAAATGAACTTCATTCGAGACAAAGTTCTAAGAATTTTTTGAACTGAATTCGGTTTGGTGTCTTTCGTTCCTTATCGTTTTTTTTGTGTGTGTCGGAAGTTGTGCGATGTTCTGCGTTGCTTCTATGTCAAATCTCTTATGTTAGTCTTGGCAATGATGGAAGTGAAGACAGTTTTGGCCGTTTTTCTGTTTTTTTAAAGCAAAAAATCTTCGAATTTGTACGCTCTAACTTGATTGTTCTTGCGCTTGATTTCGTAAGCGTCAATTAACGTAGTTTACACTCTTATATAGATCGCGATTTTTGTTGGTTTTTTTCAGGAAGGGTTTTTGTTCAGGCTCTAATTTTCTTTTTTTTGCGTTTTGATTTTGATTTCTTTTTAAGTTTAGTTCATTTTTGTGTTAAAAGGAAAGCCAACTTTAATATCGAACAGCGAAAGTGTAGAAGTCACGAAGAACGTAATTCCTTCTAATTTCGAAAATGGAATTTAATTATCAGATTTCCCAGCGAAATAAAAAAATTTACCTATTGATCCTGTTTATTCAATTAATTATATCAAAAAAAATAGTCAATTGAAATTTGTTTTTAAAATTCAAACAGCTTTAAGGACATCTATTTTTTTTCGAAAGTTGAGATTTTTTCAAAGACAGCATTTCAGTGTTTTTTTTCTATTTACTTGCGTTTATTGACTATTTCTTACAATTTTCTGATAGCTATGTTGACTTTTGTAGAGTTAAATTCAGTTCATTTGTTAAAGGGAAAGCAAATAACGCTATCTGAAGTCAAAAGTGAAAATGATGAGAAATGTGATTGACCTACCAGTTTCGAAAGTGGATTTCAAGTTAACATCTTGTGGAATAAATAATCTCCCATTGAATTTGAATCAGTCGTCAATTTTTATTGCTTTCTTCGTACTTTTGCGGTCTTTATTTACCGGACGTTTTTTCTAGCAAGAGTTGGTTCAATTTTTTCGATATTTTTATAAAAAGGGCCGTTGAATTAGGTGAAACAATGGTAGAGGGAGCGGTAGTAATAGCCAAAGCAATTTAAAGTAGATTTTAATTTGTTGGAGGTAAGCCTCTATTGAAAAATCGAAAAAATCAGACCCTTTTTCTCGTTATGCAGAGAGCTCTTTTTTTTAAAGTTCCAAATCAGGGTCAATGGAGTTTTAGTATGATATCTAACTCGACACCCTACGAGCTTTCTTTGAGGTAGCAAAATCAAGAAGAATAAAAAACACCCGCCATGGTTTCTATTACTAACAGCTACTAATAACAGTTCAGCAAAATGCTGAATTAAGAAGGACCTATAGTGGATCTTATCAAAGAATGGCTCTTCGCTCTGAATTAGTCTAACAAGCTTAAAGTTCATACCTCTTTTTCTCGTCACTGTGACAGTTTTTCTGTCATTTAAGTTTGAAGCTGAAATCACGGCTAAAACGGCTTTTATATAATATATCACGCAACTTCGTGTGACGTTTTTTTTTGGGCGGGGGGGGGGGGGGGGGGGGCGTTTGATTGTGCATGAAAGAAGCAACTGGCTGAAAATTTTTTCCTTCGTGTGATCGGAACAATGAAATTCAAAATAATTTTGAACTTGGTATTCGAACTTAAACTTAGATTTTAGTAAAAACGAAAGTGCTCAATAGATTCGTTTGAGGCTTTCTGGAGTAGATTCACATATCACTTGAAGAGATAACCCGCATGGGGGGTATTGAAAGATAAATGGTGTGATTGTGCAGCTATATACTGTTAGTAATCTGATCTTTTTCGGTTTTTCTCTGTCTTCTTCTGTATCTCATAACATGAGTGTCTCTATCATTGCAACTTTTCAAGATAATTATCCTAAGCACATGCTCCTAAGTGGGAGCTTCTCATGATGCAGGGGCCGAATGATGAAGTATTTAGCAGAAAATTAGCAGAAAATGAAATATAGCATGTACAGTTTGTGTAGATACAACAAATTTGGTCTTTTATTTTTCAAGTGTTCTTTAATTGGTATCCCTGGTTGACCAAAAATGCTTATCATACAACTTTCTTATATGGAAAATTTGCATCTCAAACAATTTCGTACAAATCTATAGGTACAGAAAATTGTAGGAACTTTTTCTGATATGTCATTGATCTGGCAATGTTTGAAAATTCATTTATCTGCAATCTGCTAATTTTGTAATCGGTTAGTATTTATTTTTGAGGTATGGATTTATTTGCTTGTTTTGAGATTTTTGCGATTGTTTTGAGATTTTTGCATACTCAACCTTGAATGTCTGAATTAATTTCCAATTTCGGTCCCTCCATCATGAGGGATCCACCCTTCATTTTTATTTACTGTTTTTTTTTTCAAAAAAAAAAACGGTTCCGATTTTTTAGAAATTAATTGCTATCCAGTTATGCGGTAAAAAAAAATATGGCAAGAATTGATGTTTGGACCAGAATTTAGGTGTGTGATACATTTTTGAAACAGTTGAAACGTTCCTTCATTTTGGCTCAAGATGTGCATGCATGTTTGTGATCATTTATTTCGTTTCTAATTTAGACAAGGGGCAGAAGCTGGTGATCTCGGATGAGATGATTGAGGAAGGGGCAGTGCAGACAGCAGAGCAGGGACTGCAGGCGGCCGAGAGGATCGGCTTCCCAGTCATGATCAAGGCCTCGGGGGGAGGAGGGGGCAAGGGCATTCGCAAGGTGGAGGCCAGGGAGGACTTCCTCAACCGCTTCAGAGCAGTCCAGGCCGAGTTCCCCGGCTCTCCCGTCTTCATCATGAAGATGGCCACCAACACCAGACACATCGAAGTGCAAATAATCGCAGATAAACACGGTCGGTCCAATTCTCTCGCATAAATTAATTTGACCTGTTTCTGATACATTGGTCCAATTTTCAGCCTCATTGTTTGACTGTACGTTTTTTCTCACGAGAAAAACTAAATATGCCCAGTTAGCCATCCCCCAATTTTCTCGATGCTAGGTGTTCTTATTAGTTTATACTTAGCTGTCTGAAATCTGGTGACGTAATACGTGTGTGAAAGCGAATTGAATATGGCTTTGCATTTCAGGAAATGCAATATCTCTATTCAGCCGTGACTGCTCAATTCAGAGGCGTCATCAGAAGATAATTGAAGAGGCGCCGGCAGTGGTGGCAGAGCCAGAGGTATTCATGGAAATGGAAAGAGCTGCCGTGGCATTGGCCAAAGCGGTCGGCTATGTCAATGCGGGGACAGTCGAGTACCTGTACACGGACGAGGGCTTCTACTTCCTGGAACTGAACCCTAGGTTGCAAGTGGAACATCCTTGTACAGAAATGGTCGCAGATGTCAATTTGCCCGCACTGCAGTTACAGGTTGCTATGGGAATTTCTCTCCACCGCATCAAAGACATTCGACTCCTATATAGAGAATCGCCGTATGCCGATAGCACGATCGATTTTGACAATCCTGCAGTTTACCCGCAGCCTAAAGGTCACGTGATTGCCTGTCGAATTACGAGCGAGAATCCGGACGAGGGCTTCAAACCCAACTCGGGATCTCTGAATGAGTTGAACTTCAAGAGCAGCAAGCATGTTTGGGGGTACTTTTCGGTCAGTGGATCGGGGGGAGTGCATCAGTTTGCTGACTCGCAGTTTGGACACTGTTTTGCATTCGGAGACACGAGGAACGATGCCATTTCGAACATGGTGATGGCGTTGAAGGAACTGTCGATCAGAGGGGATTTCAGCACCACTGTCGACTACCTGATCACGTTGCTCCAGACGGACGACTTCATCGAGAATCTCTTCGACACTAACTGGCTGGACAACAGAATCGCCAACAATGTCACTGCAGCCAAGCCAGCTTTGATGCCAGCACTGGTGGCCACCGCAATTCTCATAGCGGACGATGAGATCATGAACAACCACTCGCATTACAGAAGTTGTCTGGAAAGAGGCCAAGTGTTGCCGCCGTCAAACCTAGACGCATACAAATGTGTGGAGTTGATTCACGACTCAGTCAAGTATAAAATTGAAGTAACGTTGTTGAACCCGACTGAATACATTGTTCAGCTGAATGACTCATCCAATGTGGTCAGGTTCCACAGACTGAATGATGGGGGACTACTGCTCTCGCTGGAGGACAACACTAGCTACACGGCATACATGAAGGAAAGTGTGGATTCTTACCGGCTGCAGTTGAACAACCAGACTATAACGTTCGACAAGGAAAACGACCCCACTTTGCTGAGGGCCCCATCGGCAGGGAAACTTGTGGAATACCTTGTGGAAGAGAACGAAAAGATATCCATCGGCACTCCATACGCTACGATTGAAGTCATGAAGATGTTGATGACCCTCACGTGTAATATGGCCGGCAAAATCAAATTCGTCAAGCGACCCGGAACTATTCTCTCTCCGGGAATGCTGATAGCCGAAATCGAAATGGATGACAGCGCTTCGTTCCAACAGGCGAAGCTCTTTGACGGCCGCTTAGGAATCGTGCATCCACAAACAAAGTCAATGACGTCAGCCAAACCAAATGATGTTTACAAGCAAAGCTTGAGGAGTCTGGAGTACATAATGGACGGATATTGCATGCCAGAGCCCTTGTTTACAGACCACTACAGCAAACAGCTGTCGAGATTGATTAAAAGTCTGCGGGATCCGACGTTGCCACTTCTGGAAATGCAGGACGTCCTTAATACCATGTCTGGAAGGCTGAACCCAGGTCTAGATGTGGCCATTAGGCGTGAGTTGCAGAAGTACGTGTCAAACTTGAACGCTGCTTTATGTCAGTTCCCCACGAACAAAATAGTGACACTGATAGACGAGTTCATGGCGACGAATATCAAGAGCAAAACGGACCGTGACTTGTTTGTTCAAAACACTCAGCCTATTGTACAGGTAGCGACCAAATTCAAAGAGGGCCTGCGTGGAAATGCAGTGGCCACCTTCACAGCCCTGTTTGTGCGATACCTCTCAGTAGAGGAGAACTTCCAAATATACCACCTGGAGAAGTCGGTGAAGAGGATGCGCGAATCAGACATGAGCACTGATGTGGTGATGAGCTACATCAGATCACACGCGCAGGTGAACCGAAGGAACCAAGTGGTCATTGCTCTCTTCGACGCATTCGCCAAACACTTCCACCATCTCATTCCCAAACTCAAGTCCGTATTCGTCAGATTCACCGAGCTCAATCAGCCGGTGAATAACAAAGTGGCGCTAAAAGCTAGAAAGGCGCTGATCAGCTTGTACCAGCCCAGCTACGAGAGTAGAAAGAACACTCTCGAGGCCGTCTTCATCAAGATCCTCGACTCGGCGTCCTTCATTGACAAAGTGGCCACTACAGAATTATACGATCTCATCAATCAAGACATGGCCATTTTCGACGTGCTGCCGGCCTTCTTTTTCCACTCCAACTTACAAATAGCTTTCTTGTCCCTCGAGGTTTATATCAGGAGGTCTTATATTGCGTACGAAGTGCACAGTATGAGTCATGAGCAGCTGGACGATTCGATTCCGATGACTGTTTTCGAATTCAGTCTGCCCAAGTTCCACCCCAACAGACATCGCATGTTCCGCAGTCCAAGCATCATCAGCGACAATTTCTTCCCCGAAACCGACAGCACTGGCGAGAACAATATCTACGACAGAGTGGGAGTCATGGCTGCCTTTCCGAGTATTGATGTCATGAAAAAATTTGTTGCAAGTGTGATCCAAACATTCCCAGATCGAGAGCACGAGGGTTTGTATGCATCTGCGGCGCCCTTGTTCCGTGAGCTGGATCGTCCTTCGAAGCCTAAGGAGCCCATTCATATCTTGAACTTCATGGTGAAGGAGCAGGAAGAAGTGCAAGACTCCGAGTTGGTTCAGATCCTGCAGCAGATCTGCTCAGAAAACCTGAAAATGTTTTTGCAGTACAATGTGCGAAGGTGCACATTCATGGTATTTCCAAAGACGCCAAAAAGTATGGACTACCCTGCAAGGTTTTTCACCTTTAGATCCAGCAGTATTCTGGAGTATGAAAGAGCTTTCAACCTGCATAAAAGTGGAAGTGATCCATCATTGCGTGAAGTAAAATTCGCCGAGGATACATTGTACCGTCACTTGGAACCAGCGATGGCGTTCCAGCTTGAAATTCATCGAATGAGGAACTATGATTTAAGGATTCTGCCGAGTAACAATTTGAGACTCCACATTTATTTAGCCAAAGCTAAAACTGAAACAGGAAGTAAAGATTGCAGGTTCTTTTTGCGAGCAATTGTTAGACACGCTAGTTTGAAGACCTCTGCATCCGCCACGGAGTATTTAAAGAGTGAAGCTGAGAAGTTGTTGTTGGAAGCGTTGGATGAGCTAGAGCTGCATTGTCACAATGCCGACAACCCGAAAACAGATTGCAACCATATCTTCTTCAATTTCGTCCCCACTGTCCTCATTGACCCGGCATTTGTAGAGTCCTACGTGCGAGACATGATTGAGAAGTTCGGGCTCCGCCTGTGGCGACGACGGGTGCTGTGCGCCGAGTTGAAGTTCATGATTCGTCCGACAGAGGACTCGGAGCCGATTCCCATTCGAGTCACTGTTGATAACGAGTCAGGATTCGTATTGAAACTTCACACGTACAGAGAACGACTGGACACGGCTACAGGCAACATCATATTCCAATCATGGTCCAAACATGACTCAGGACCGATGGAAGGCATGTCTATCGGAACTGCGTATCTGACCAAGAACCATCTGCAATCGAAGAGATTTGCCGCGCAAACTCATGGAACTGGGACTACCTATGTGTACGACTACCCCACAGTGCTGCAGAACATAATCGCACAGCAGTGGGAAGATTTCAACAGGCAACACAGTCAAGTCAAAGTTCCAAAGACTGTGCTCAAGTGTCAAGAATTGGTGCTTAACACAAGTAATGAGTTGGTTTCAATCAACAGAAACCCAGCAGAGAACACTATCGGAATGGTGGCGTGGCGAATGACATTGATGACTCCGGAATGTCCTCAAGGACGAGAAATAGTTTTCATTGCGAACGATATTACATTCCAACTTGGCTCATTTGGCGTTGCGGAGGACAATTTGTTTAAAAAGGCTTCAGAACTTAGTAGGAAACTGAAAATTCCGAGATTATACGTTTCAGCCAATAGTGGTGCGAGAATTGGGCTTGCAAACGAGTTAAAATCGCTTTTCCGAGTGGCTTGGGATGATCCGAAGAAACCAGAGCGTGGGTTCAAGTACATCTATCTGACTCCCAGCGACTATAAGAAGATCAGTTCCAGCGACTCCGTTGAAACGGAGTTGATCGAAGATAACGGAGAGTCGAGATACAAGATCACCGCTATCATCGGCAAAGATCCCGGACTGGGAGTGGAGAACCTGCAAGGAAGTGGCCTGATTGCGGGAGAGACGTCACAGGCGTATCAAGATGTGGTGACTTATAGCATTGTGACTTGCAGAGCAATTGGAATCGGTTCGTATCTAGTGCGGCTTGGACAGCGAGTGATCCAAGTGGACAATTCGAATATCATTTTGACTGGATATGCCGCATTGAATAAGCTGCTAGGGAGAGAAGTGTACAGTGACAACAGCCAGTTGGGAGGAACGCAAGTGATGCATTTTAACGGTGTATCGCACTGCATTGCAGATAATGACCACGAAGCGCTGAAAAAGTTTGTGCTTTGGCTGTCATTTGTGCCTGCTTGCAAGAGTGGCGATCCACCTCTTCTCCCGGAATCGGATCCTGTGGACCGTGAGGTTGATTTCATCCCCTCAAAGCAGCCCTACGACCCCAGACACATGATAGCTGGAAAACATAATCACGACGGCTCATTTCAAAAAGGCTTCCTCGATGTGGGATCCTTCGACGAAATCATGGCCCCATGGGCGCCAACAGTTGTCACAGGACGGGGACGTATAGGTGGCATGCCTATTGGAGTAATTGCCGTGGAAACAAGGACTGTAGATGTCGAGACTCCCGCAGATCCCGCAAATCCAACTTCAGAATCAAAAATCCAATCGCAAGCTGGACAAGTGTGGTATCCCGACTCGGCGTATAAAACAGCCCAGGTGATAAAGGATTTCAACCACGAGGAGCTGCCAATCATGGTGTTTGCAAACTGGCGAGGCTTTTCAGGAGGCATGAAAGACATGTTTGACCAAGTGCTCAAGTTCGGATCCTACATAGTTGATGAACTGAGACAATGTAGCCAACCTGTGCTGATTTACATCCCACCTTACGCGGAGCTGAGAGGAGGAGCGTGGGTGGTAATTGATCCTTCGATCAACTACCAGGTGATGGAAATGTACGCAGATCCCAACAGTCGAGGAGGTGTGTTGGAGCCGGAAGGTACTGTGGAAATTAAGTTCAAATGGAAGGACATCAAGTTAGCGATGAGGCGAGTGGACGACACGTACAGGAGATTGGAAGACCAGTTGGCAAATGCGGACTTGACAGCGGAGGCGAAAGCAGAGCTAGAAGCGAGCCTCAAACGACGTGAGGAAGTGTTGGGATCTGTGTACCATTCGATCGCAGTTCACTTCGCCGACTTGCACGACACGCCAGCCCGAATGATGAAGAAGGACGTGATCAACGACATAGTGGACTGGAAAACTTCCAGAAAGTTCTTCTACTGGAGGTTCAAAAGACTCTCTCTCAAGAACATATTCTTCCGTAGAATTGTGCATACGTGAGTCTATTTACACTCTCTGCTTTTGAATATGCTCAATGTTTAAAAACAGATTTTATCAGTAAAGAAGAGCGAAAAATAGATTAGGAAGTTCGAGTGAAGTATTTACAAGAAACGAAGCGCAACATGGACAGTTCGATTTAGCTTTAGTCTTGTTTATTTAACCCTTTTTGTTTTGAGTTTTCTGTTGTTCTATACTGACCCTTTGGTTGACTTGATTCGTATTTTCCATTTCAAAGGTGGCTGAAGTAAGTGTTGAATACAAACCTTAGTTTCTGGAGTGAAAATTATCTGTTCTCCAATTCGTATTGGTTTTGGGTTAATTGATTATTGTTTTAATCAGTTCTACTCCATGTCTCAAGTTCTGGGGTTATCTCTCCTGGCTAGGGTACCAAATGTTTGCCTCAAGCTATCAGCTATCAAAAACAGACCCCCAAATTGATGCATTACGTTGGCTTGTTCAGAAGTTTTTTGTTGCAGTCACTTTGTAAAACTTAAGTTTGGTTGTTGTGCAATTGCACAAGTCTCTAGCAGTAACATTTTTTAAAAACAAAATTTGACCGAAAAAAAAGTTTTTAGAATCAGACTGCCTTTAAAGTATACAAATTCAGACTTAAATTTTGATTTCATGCTTGGCTTAGGCAAATATCTCGGAAGCAATTCTCGTCGATGATGCAGAGATGGTTCCTGGAAGCAAAAGGGGCCATGAGTATATCCAGCTGGACCAATGATGAAGAGGTTGCGAGATGGCTGCAGGGCGAACTGGACCAGGAAGTGGCCACAGGAAGCTGTCTGATCTCGAGGAACATCATGGACATTCGCCACCACAGCATCGTGCATAAGGTGAAAGAGATCATAGAACTGGAGCAGCCCAAAGTGTCCTTGGGGGGCACAGTGTTTGACCTGCAGCCGGGCAGTGGGGTGCCTATAGACTTGAGTCCTGTAGGACCCAGTGGAGCAGTTCCAGAGAGTCCAGGAGCGACGATGGCATCCGTGGATTCAAACAGTGGCAAGTTTGTAGACTTGGTTGAGGACACTGTCGCACAGCTGTTGCAGTTCCTCCCGCCCAACAGGCGCGCCAAGTTCCAGGGCCCCCAAACCTCCAAGTCCCTGGATGAAGTGGAAGAAGAAGTTGCCGATGTCACTGCTTCTGACTGAAAATTGCTTTAACTAAACATGAAATTGTATAAAATTGAAATATGTATAGCTGAGAAATGTGATAGAGCATTTGTTCAGTCGTTAATTGATTTACATTTTACACCAATATCTGACTAGTTCATACTAGTACAACGCTCAGGTAAACGTATGTTTTTTATTAAGCGTTAATAAACGATGGTTATTTTCAGCTAATAAGGTCTTGTTTTTTTGGTCTTTGCAATAATCAACGCAGGCGCTACCCAATGGTTTTCTCGATAAGGCAGAATTCCAAAAAAAACCTTTGCAAAATTTCTTTATCTTTAAAAAAAAAACAGACCAAAAACGAATTTTGGAATGTTTTAAAGAGAATCGCTTTTTTTTCGGCGAGCACTACCTCTTCAAATTTAGTATGTATTGACGCGAATTTGATAGAGAATTACCGACACGTGTAACTTGTTAAATAGTTGTTAAGATTACAAAAAAATTAGATCAGTCGTTTTTTTCTTTGCTTGAGTTTATGAACGCTTTTCCAACTGTCTGCTGGCTTTATTTCTTAATTTTCCATGCGCTTCATCAAATTATCTGCGATACTCGAAGTTGTTATGTAGTGATTGCCGATTGCTCACATTGTTGGGCTAATTGTATGCTAAATATATAAATGGGTAATATGCCGTTAATAATGTAAAGTTGATATTGATCTATTACAAAGATTTCAATTTATTTTCCATTTTGCTTTCGTTTCTTTTGCACTATTTAGTGCTTAATTGAAACTATTTCATTCTCCCTTATTCGAACCTTATTGTTCCTTATTTTTGATTTTTTGTTATATTACTCAAATTTGTGCAAAGGAGTAACCAAATTGAGATCAAATCAGTAGTCTGAATGAAAAAAAATGTTTCCACTAACGACTAGAACTGACAAAATTACCTTGTTTTGTTCTCCAGGAATCATATTTTTCCAATCACTTAGATTTTTATTTGAATTGTTTGTTTTTATTTGAGAGGCAAAAAAAGTCAGTCATTTTTGATATCAACTCCTTTTTGTGGTTTCTGAGTAATGCCGAAAAAAGATTTTTTGTATAGCCCATAAAAGAATCGAATTAAAAAGACATAAACGCATGACCTTGTTTTGTTCTCCAGGAATCATATTTTTCCAATCACTTAGATTTTTATTTGAATTGTTTGTTTTTATTTGAGAGGCAAAAAAAGTCAGTTATTTTTGATATCAACTCCTTTTTGTGGTTTCTGAGTAATGCCGAAAAAAGATTTTTTGTATAGCCCATAAGAGAATCGAATTAAAAAGACATAAACGCATGTCTATAGCGTTACCTAAAAGGAAAAAATCGATGTAAATTTAAGTGATTAATTGTAAAGGAACGAGTAAATTCTTGATGATGTTTGTTCGTTTTTTTTTCTAGGAAAAAGTTTTAAAATGCTCTAATAACTCCAGAAGTGCAGTCATACATATTGATGCATTTTTGAATGCCTTTAGCTATGCATGCAATTTTTAAGTTCAGTTCAATTTTTTACCCTTAAATTTAGGAAAAAATTCGCACTTCATTTACGAAAGCGAAAAGGGCGCAAAAACTTTGACGATTAAAGAGAATTGAACTTGCAAATTTCCCAGCGAAAAAACAATAAATTATTGATCCAGTTTTCTCAAATTGGGTTATAATTATCAAAAAAGTGCCAATCACAAATTTTTCTAGAAACTCAAAGAGCTTTCAGAGCATCTGTTTGTTTCTTTGAGGTTCGAGTGTTGCGACTTTTTCAAAAAACTTGTCATCATTTTTTTCTGCTTACTTGAGTTCATTGACTCTTTTCAAACTGCCTTGTTGGCTATGTTTTCATTTGCGATACTTTTTCCCCGTAAAAAATTTTTCTTGACAAATTCTGATAGTTGAATATTTTCCAAATAGCAGTTCAAATAAAACAAGTTCTTAGTTAATTATTGTTTTCAATTATTTTAATTGAAAAAATGTTGATTTTTTTGGACTTTGGTTCTCATCTTGATTTTTGCCCTCTGATTTTCCGTTTTTCCAAAAAAAATTTATCTGGTGCGCTTTTCAAGCAGTTTCTTTCCAAAGCTGGTTTTTTTGTTTTTGATTAAAACAGTTTTAAGTATAATTGAAAATTTTTATAGTGTCTACGTTTACCAAATCTGATTTTGGTTTCGGCCTATGTTATATCGGCTTAGTCAACTTATGTCGCTTAATTTAACAGGCTTTATTTTACCCGTCCGTTACCATATTATGAATTAACATCGAAGATGAAGGGATCGCTTTCAAAACAACAACTAAAAAGTTGAGAGGCTGCAGTTTGACCAAGACATAGCACTCTCCAACTGCAGGGGTTCACTGTGCTGTAACTTAAGTCTCAAAATTCTAGTAAAATTTTAGCAAATTGGCTTTCAGGTTTTCGCTGTCACGGTCCTGTTAATGAAGTCTGCCAGCTGGCAAGAGCGTTACCAGAAATTTCTTCTTGATGTTTCGTGCCGAACTCGCGGAAGATTAAACAGTTTACCACGGCTGCATGAAAAGGATACATATTTGTGCCAACTGAAAAAATAGCGCCCGTTAATAATTTTTGATAGGAGAAGCAAACAATTGAGTTCGAGATAAAGAGTTTGTGGAAGAATGTTCAGGATATGTAGCTGAGCCTTGTAATGTTCATCAGTGTATCTTAACTTATGAAACTACACTGATGAACATCCACCAGCTACACTTCTGAATAGATTCGATTGATCTCATGTTCCCTTTGTTGGGGTACCATATCGCGCTACCTACCATACGTCAGGCACGGGAGAATCATTGACTTATACAACTTCAGTTTGCTGTTCGAGCTCAAATAAGGCGAAGCATTTCTTTTCACGAGAAAGAAAGTAGCAATGGTTTTACGGCAGATAGAGGAAACATATGGAGTCCAGCTCAAGTCGGCTGAAACAGTTATGCCCAAATCTTTCTCTTCCGAGGACTCAGATAGCTCGTTGTCGAGCAATGACAAAGGACAGCAGCCGTTTGTTGCAAAACACAGGACATGGCATTTACTGTTATTCATTTTCATATTTTTCAAGGCACCATTTACCAGCGACTTCTAGGTCGTGTTACAATTTACAAGTCATGCCCAGATGAATAGACAAGAGTTTTGAGTCGTCGACAAAGCTGTAAAAACTCTAGGCTAATCCCACGGGAATATCCAATACGTATACTTGAAATAACAAGGGACCCAAAATTGATCCTTGAGGAACTCCACTCTCGACAAGTAGAACAAGTGATTTCACAGAGCCGACCTGAACAAATTGATTGCGTCCCGTTAACTATGCTTCAATCACTCGCAACAACTTTCCTCCGACTCTAATGTTCCTCAATTTATTTATCGGTTATTTATTTTATCAAAGGCTTTAGCAAAATTTAGACAGACAGCTTGAACTGTGACGGAGGGGTCATCAGTGCGTGCCTTTATAAACATCGTCGAAATAACTCAGAAGTTTTTTTCATGAACCCATACTGTGAATCATCTAGAAGTGTTCTTAGTATACAGCGAGTCTCTGAAGCATTTTTCGAAAATTTTTGAAGCAATGTTCAAGAAGGTGACAGGCCTCTAGTTCTCAGCTTGAGTTTTGCTAAGTTTTTTATGCAAGGGTTTACTTGCCTGTTTTCCAAAATTGAGGAAACTTAATGCAGAAAAAGTCGCTGAAAAGAGATTTTGCCAGAATGGGGAAAAGAACAGGAGGCAGTCCATCGGGGCTCCTTGCTTTCGGAATGTCGAGAGCATGTGATATGCTTTCCATTTTCTCCATTGATATGTTGTAATCGTCTATATTGACCGCTGGAAGGGGACTTTGCTCAACAGGAGCTTCCTTTGCTGTGAATGCTGAATTGAAGAAGCGATTGAAAAGATTGCATATGCCTCTTTGATCTGTGGCTTTTGTGCCTCGCCACTCACTGAATGGTGGTAACTGTTAACTAGATCTAACAACCTTGAAATATGCGAATATAGCAGTGCTATAGCGACTATCGGCAAGTTTTGTTTCGTATCGAGTTTGATCAACCAACAGTTTGTGGTTAACATCGGAAAGAACGTCTATTTTGTTTTGTCTTGGGAAAGTCCAATGGTTATTCAGCATCTTACGTTGAGTTGAGTTTTTTCAGAAGGAAGGAAGTTTCTTTCGAGACCCAGGGAGGCAAGCTTTGACGATGGAGAGTCTTCTGAGGAACCGTCAGTATCAGTTTAGCTTCTAACCAGATTGTCCATTGATTTATACGAGTATCGGGGTTTGTCCAGCATATACCACTGAAAGGTTGTCCTTCCACCAAAGCATTGAGTTCTTCGAAGTTGCCGTGACAGTAGCTGAAAACTCGTTTGGGTGACTCTTTAATGATGGCGGAGACTTCATATGGAATGACGAGCTTCGATGCTTTGTGATTTGATGCGGCGCGTTCATTTACATTGTAAGAGTTGGTGAACGCTGAGTCTTTTTTCACATCAAGCCAATCATCACAATTGCAAAAGATCACATCTAGAACTCCGGTCGCAGCAGTATCAAAATTTTTTATTTGACAGATCAGTTTTCTCAAGCATCTCTAGGACGGCCGATTCGTACGGATCTTCAGAATGCATGCAGCTCCAATTTGACCCAGATATCAATTAATGATTTCCATTTTGACTGGGGCCAGCGATAGGGACTTTGCTTAGGGGGGTTGTATACGCAGAACAAATGTACTTCATACCCAGGGCCGATCGAGCAAGCAGTGATATCAGTTGGACCATCTGTGTCTAGTGGAGCATGAAGGAAAGAGTTTTAAATAGCTATCATTACACCACCATGAAGGGAAGGTGTGATTGTTGGACGTTCACAGCGATAGAGATGAAATTCTGGTAGAGACAATTCGCCATCAGCCATGTTTTCCGTCCATCATGTCTCGCTGAAACAAAAGACACCGGCATCATCGCTGGATAAAATAGTTCTACATTTTGCTTCTCTTCGAGTTTTCAACATAATGCTTCTGAAGTTCATTGATACTATTGTACAGATACTTTGGGTCGTAGATAATCATTCTTCATCAATAGGAACTGGATATCCTCCGTTCTTTATTTTCAATAGAGTTCTGCTCACGCCTTCGCTTATATGACTTCTGCTTTTGGCGAGCAATTTATTTTCCAATACTTGATCCTCTTGGAAGACTTGAGATTCGGAGATTTACAGAGTAATTTTTTGCATCGATTGAGTTGGACAGAGATATAAGCATAGTATGCGGCCGTTCAGAGTTTGTCTTCTTTTCTCCCAACCGTCTGATGTTTGTTATTGTAGGTTTCCCTTCCAGATGCTGAAGCATTGCCTCAATGAAGGCAGACGTTTCGTCAAAAGAGCCTTCGGGGATACCAGAGACTCTTAGCGAGTATTGGGTTTGCTGAGTTCGACATTGATTTTGTTTTGTACAGCTTCAGGTTTTGTGACGTCACTTGATCGATTTAAACTACGGCTGAGTAATTCCGTAACTGGGTGTCAATTTGCAAATGATTTTCTTCTATTTTTGACTCTTAGTCTTTATCTGTCTTCTCAATTGAGGACACAGATGATGCTTCAACTTCGGCAGTAACAGATTTCTTGGCCATATCCCCAATGACGAAGTCTCCGGCCCCGCCCAGTGCTCTCGTTGCAGAGCATCGGGAAATTGCAGCGAAATTCTTAACTCATGCATCAGGTTCACGGGAAAACCTGTGCATTTGTTAGTGTAATGGAAGATCCCAGTGCAGGTGAGGCATTGGAAATTTTCTCCGTCAATTTTCTGTTGGCATGTACCACACGCTGAATATTCGTAGAAATAGGCCATTGATTACTTTGATTATTTTGAAGTAAAGTTTGCGAGTTCATGTAGTCTAGTGGTACTGATTTGAACGTACCACACCAGCAGTGCGTGCTTGAATCCACTCCCTGTCGACTTTTGTTCTCAGATGCAGGTTCACTTGAAGGATGGAAAGGCTGAGGCAATAAGCAGCAACAGCAATAAACCGGAGCAAGGGTTGACTTTGTCCTCCGAGAAGAATAGTCGCCGGTTTGAGGCGCGTTGTTACCGATTTTTTTTTCGCAAGAGTAGTATCATTCGATCGTCCTGCAGCTTTCACACTCCGAACATTTCAACATGAAGCATTTTGATAAGTTTATCACAATAATTTGTTGATTTTTTTGCATCGGCTTATTATTGATCTGCTTATGTTTTGTCGGCTTAGATGTCATATTGTTGAATTGTTGTTACAGTTGCTTCTGGAATTGAGAGTAATGAAAGTAGTGAAGACTCTGGTATAGGTCTTGATATTTTTTTTCTGGAAAAAATTAAAATGCTCTAATAACTAGTTGTGCATTCATACATAATAATGCATTTATGATTGCACTAAGGTATATGTGCAATTTTTGAGTTCAATTGAAATTCATCTGCTGAAAGTTGCGTGAATAACATTCTACATATACGAACGTGGATATGTCGGAAAAAAACGAACATTTTCTTGTTTCGAAAGTGGAATTTAATTTTAGAGTTCCAGTGGATTGAAAACTTTATCTATTGATCCGATTTTCTCAAATTGGGTTAATGTTATCAAAAAACCGCCAATCATTAAGTTTTTTGGAGAAGTTTTTGGTTCCTTTTGATCCAGTTGTGATAATTTCACCTTCTTCCTGAATTTTTCTGTGTTCTGTAAACTTCATCTTGATCGAACTCTATGCGGCGAGCGATTTACTAGCATGCATCTAATCCTTTTCATGAAACCGCATTTACTGTCTGCGATAGTTCGATAGCGATGTTGTATGACTCGTACTTCAGAAGACTCCGTTTCGAATCCCGTAGTCGGAGCTAATTTTTTTTAGTCCGACTATTGAAAATGGGGAGGAACTTTTTGTTCGGGTGTGTTTTAGTTTTTTGTTTTCTGCGCATAATCAGGTACCACAAATAATCATCGGACTGGGTAGAGTGATATATCATATTGAAGCGCTTTCAGTCGTGATTCGAACCACATTTGAAAACTCCACATTTAAAATGAGTGTGCTGGCTTACAATAGCCTATTTTAGCTTCAATTAATTCATGAAAACCCCTAAAGTTTACTGGAGTAAATTTAGTTTTTGAATTTGTTCAACGCCATTTTGGATATAGAAATTTTCAAAAATTCATAAAATTTTTGCAAAAAGAAAACAATTTTTTGTACAATTTTTTCGTTTTTCTAGCCATTTTTCTAGAAAAACTGTCTTCCAATTGTACTATATGACTATGACTGTCGCATTTGCCTAATCTCTATTTTTCGTTCATCTTTTTTATCGCACTACTCGGGAAAAAAAACGACTTACTTGAAAAAAAAATTGTATTTTTTAGACAATGGTCGGAACATTTTGTGCTACTTGCACAGTAGCCCGCTATCTTTGTTTATATTGAAGCTCTAAAGCTTTATGGTGATATATTTTTTCACTTGAAATTTAAAAGCTGGAATAGTTTTTATGGTTTTTTGAGTACATTATCATTAACACTTTTTGCTGCGATATGTATTAGCAGTTTTAAGTGGAAGAAAAAAATAACTTTTTCTTTTAAATTTTCTCAAAAGTTTGTTAAAAATTTAGATGCAATACTGAGGTAACATTTTTTGTTGACTTTTTTCGTCGATTCAAAATCAACTGAGTTGAAAGACGCAGAAAGGAAGCTGAATAAAACAGCTAAAAAAACTAAAAAAGCTAATTAAAACAGAAAAAAAAAATCCGATGATTTAATGAGGTAGCTTTTTTGATTTAATTTGTTATAATGTGTCAGCGAATAGTGAAGAGTGTATAGCCCCGTTTTTGGAAATGTCATGCACTTTTTAAGGCTTGCGTGTTTTTTGGTGGATGAAAGAATGCTGAAGGATCGAAACGTCACATGCTCTTTCGTTCGCGAAGTGACTTCTTGTGAGTTAGCCGTAACGTAAAGATCTATTTCAAAATGTTTCATTTAGAATGAGGCTTTCTGACACGTGTACTTAGCTATTCGGAGATCTAGCGACCGGCACACTTATTTTAAGCCATTTCCTTAAGCGCCTACGACTATAGAATGAGTAAATCTCGCTGTTTGCAGGTTTGACTGCAAATTTGACAGCATCAATTTCTCTGTATCCGATTTAGTTTGCATTTTGAATTGGTGGTATCTGGAGCGTTTTTCTAAGAACTTTTGTTGAAAAGAATGAAAAGTTTAGTCAAAATCCGATGCATTATTTTCACTACTCCAGACATTTTAATGGAAAAAAATTTAATGAAACATGAAACTAAAAGACTTGTAATGTGAAATATCAAGACAGGCTGCTAAACTTTTCAGAGTAGGCTTTGTAGCAATGGCGTCTGGTGCTTCAGGAGGAAACAACGATTACATTCTGGACCAGCGAGCCATTGACGCCGAACTCATCAAGTACCCGCCAGAAGTAGAAGAGGTTCTGAAGGAGTTGTTTCCCAGCGAAGACCCCTTGGATGACCCAAACTTCAATATAGTGAATTACATCAACACGCTCTTCCCTACCGAGCAGAGCCTGGCCTCTATTGACGACGTAGTTGGCAAAATATGTCAGAAAACACAAAGTCTTGACGATGAGATCCGAGGCGTGATCCGCACTCAAACTGAGACCACTTCGGATGGCAACGCGGCGTTACATGAGGCCGAAAATGCGATTGAAACTCTCTTTGTTCGCATTCTAGACATCAAGGAGAAGGCGGAACAGTCTGAACGGATGGTGAAAGAAATCACGCGAGATATCAAGAAACTAGACAATGCTAAGCGGAATCTCACAACTGCGATCACTACATTGAATCACCTGCAAATGCTAGTTAGTGGCATCGACTCACTGCAACATTTGAGCAGGAAAAGGCAGTACGGCGAAGTTGCCAGCATGTTGGAAGGCTTGCTTGACGTGCTGGTATACCTGGATAAATATAATGCAATTCCGGAAATCAAAGAACTCTCCACTCAAATGACAGCACTTCAGACCCAACTGGGAGAGCAGATCTTGGTCGATTTCAAGGATGCTTTTAAGCCAGGTGGCAATCCAGTTGCTGCTTCTAAGCAGCTGTCAGAAGCGTGTCGAGTGGTGAACATTCTGGAGCCCAAGTACAAGAGAGACCTGCTGGCGTGGTTCATCGAGGTGCAGCTGCAGGAGTATTTGGTTCTCTTCAGTCCCGATCAAGACTCGGCCTGGTTGGATAAGATTGACAGACGCTTTTCCTGGATCAAGAAAACTCTGGCTGATTTTGAGCACAAGTTCAATCACATTTTTCCTGCTCATTGGATGGTAGGCAAACTAATCTGTGTCGAGTTTGCGAGGATAACACGAGAGGAGCTGACCAAAGTGATGCGAAATAGACAGAGCGAAATCGAAGTGAAATTATTGCTGTTCGCTATTCAGAAAACAACTGCTTTTGAGGAAGTGATGAGCAAAAAGTTTGCAAAAGACGCTGATACTTTGCCTGCCTCTACGAAGCAAAGTTCAGCACAGCCGCACGATTCAATTGATGACAATGTTGGAGTGTTTTCAGGTTTAATTTCACGAAGTTTTGAACCCTATTTGCATATTTACATCGAGTCGCTCGATAAAAATTTGAGCGAGATGATAGCTAGATTTTCGTCGGATGTGAAGAGAAACCCGATTCCGCAAGCGACTGATGAACAGGCGGTGACATTGCCATGCTGTGCCGACTTCTTCGTGTACTACAAAAAGTGTCTGATTCAGTGTTGCCAGTTGAGTACAGGAACATCTCTCTTGTCTCTCACCAACATCTTTGCCAAGTACCTGAACGAGTTTGCAAACCGAGTTCTATTAATGAACTTGCCCAACAAGGCTACAATCAGAGAGTCTGGAATTGGGATGAGTTTGGGGGCCAATTTGACCAGTCTGCTAAGTGAGAAGGAACCGGTTTCGGCTAAGCTAGTGCAAGACGAAGTGAGATTGTGCTGTGTGTTGTTGAGTTCAGCAGAGTACTGTTTGGAAACAGCCGTTCAATTGGAAGAGAAGCTGAAAAGCAAGATCAATTCAGACCTGCAGGACAAAGTGTCCTTTGCCAGTCAGTACGACTCCTTCCATAATGTGATCTCGGCCTGCATTCAGCTTCTAGTGCAGGACTTGGAGAACTCCTGTGAGCCGCCTCTGGTTGCCATGTCCAAGTTAAACTG
This sequence comes from Symsagittifera roscoffensis, assembly GCF_963678635.1. Classification (NCBI taxonomy): domain Eukaryota; kingdom Metazoa; phylum Xenacoelomorpha; order Acoela; family Convolutidae; genus Symsagittifera; species Symsagittifera roscoffensis. Next base: position 99,994,545 of record NC_087062.1, read on the forward strand.
GCTCGCATTCGATTCGGTACGAGACACGAGCAATTACGTCAATGCAATTAACACACATATCAAAATGAACGTTCCAATTATACGAGACTGTCTCGCCTCGGCTAGGAAATATTTCACCCAATTTTGCGTCAAGTTTGTCAATTCTTTCATCCCGAAGTTCATATCCTATGTGGTAAAATGCAAGCCTCTCATTAGTATAGTAGGTAACGAGTATAGAACGTTTGGAGCTGAGCAGCTGTTGTTAGATACTCATTCTTTGAAGACTATTTTGATGGATCTTCCCTCTATAGGTAGCCAAGTTGTGCGGAAGCCACCTGCAAGCTACACTAAAATAGTAGTTCGAGAAATGACGCGAGCCGAGATGATGCTGAAAGTGGTCATGTCCAAAATTGACAGTCCACGTGACTATGTGGAGTATTACCTGAAGCTAATGCAAGACTATGACTTGGCAATGTTCCAGAAGCTTCTAGACATGAAGGCGATGAAGAAGCATGATCAGATGCCTCTGCTTGATTTGTTCAGAGCCAGGGTGGCCCAAGTGCACGATTCGAACCGGGGAGCACAAGCAACGGCATCTGGAGGGAACATGGACGCATCCAACACACACTCCATATTGTCTTCTTCGTCCGTCATGAACAATCACGCCCATGCTATGAGTAACCATAGTGGCAGCAGCGGGGGAGTTCAGAGTGCTTCACAGCCATCTGCTCAGCCAATCGAAAACGAATCAAGCCGAATGAGGAGGCTGGAGAAGCTGATCAAACGCAAACTATGATAGCTCATAGGGTAGACCCCCTATTACTTAGATAAACATTATTTATTCCAAATTATATTCTGAAACTCCGAAAACACTTTGGTAGTAGTTTGTATAGGCGACCTTAAAAGATGCATGTGGTATAGGAGAATTTAAGACAAATTGAGAATAAAAGAGTTGATTTGACTACTTATGGGGAAAAATGTTGAATTGATTATTGTACAGCGCAACAGAAAGGAGCTTTCGCTTTCCTAACATCGCTGCAACCTTCCAGTTATTAATGTTGATTTCAGAACCAACTTTGCTTGAACGATTTTCAACGAGCTTAATTGTTGTGCTAATCAGACATGTCATACTCTGCACTTCTCAATTGTCGCGAAACCCACCCCCTTCCTCCTTCATGGACCCTATAGAATATTGACCCCTCCAAATCTGGGGTGGGGTGGAGGGGAGAGGGGAGGAGAGGGATCCGAATGGCTCGCACCGGAATGCTTAGAAAAACCTGCCATTTTTGACAGCTCCAAATAAAAACAAGAATTGCTGGTTACTGTGCAAGTAGCACAATGTTCCCACCATACTCAATAAAAAAGTTTTTCTTCTATAATTTAGTGTCGTTATTTCTGGGTGGTGTGATAAAAGGGTCTGAACAAAAACTAGCAATTAGGCACGTTCGACGTTTAGTAAAATAGGCAAATCGGACAACAATTTCTGAAAAAAAACCAAGAAAAAATCATAAATTTCATTTTTTTTTGCCAAAATTTATGAAGTTTTGATTCGAAAAATGGTGTTAAAAACTCCAGAAATCAACTTTACTCAACTAGTAAAATTAATATGAAGCACAAATAAGTTATTGTAAACGGCCTAAATTATGCATAATGCAAAAGTAGACGGAAAATCAGAAACTTCAAACCGGTTTTTCTCAACAGTAGAAATTGTTTTGGAAGTTTTCTACGAGTGCGAATCGCGGCTGAAAGGGCTTCAATGTGATAGATATCTCACTTAACCAGTCCGATGAGTTTTCGTGATATCTGATTTGGCTTGGAAAACAAACAAGAAAAAAATTAAAAGACTAAAACAAAGCCAATTACAAAGTTTCTCCCCAATTTCAAAGGTCGGAACTAAATCTTAAGTTTTCAACGCGAAAAAATGTCTGGATGAAATAAAAGTTTTATGCCAACTTTAATGGTCCATGAAAATTTTGGCTTTGTTTTACGATTAAATTGATCCAAAATTGCGGGACCCGCGTGATAATTTTGAACCCTCCGCAATGTAAAACGCCTTTTTTGTTCAAAAATGTTTAACTCCGTAATTTTTGACCCCGCGAATTGCGTACTGCAGAGTAATGAACTTGAGCCCTCGTATATCAGAGCAAAGCACTGAATGTTTCGACTGCACCTAAATCCGAATCGATAAACTTCAGGTAAAGAAAAAATGATAATCCATGAATTTGTACATTATCAAACATAAAGAGTGAAACTTTGAGTCTTTACGAAATTAATACAACCGATTAAATTGACTCAATGCAAAAAGTTGAAAACTTAATTTACAAATTTTAAATTTGCTAAGATAAGTGTGATCGGAACACTTTGAGATACTTTCACAGCAACCGATTGATATTGATTCGACTGCCTTCATTTCTGCTGACAGTTTTTTACAACAAAGCTTCTTAGTCAAACGAGTTCACAAAATGAAAATCCCGCTACGGTGGGCTTCATAGTAGTTTTACATCTATAGGTAGCCGTTGCACTAATCTGTTGAAGCTCTGCTGCAGTTAGTTACATTTTTTCAACTTGCTGTAAAATTGTGTATTAAATTGACTGATGATTTTTTTGCACTTCAATATTGATTTAATAAGAGTTAGGGCAAATTATAAAGTTTACTCAGGTTATTTGCTCAGATAGATTCCAACCTTGGACGATTTTTTAAACAAAAATATTTTGACGTAATTCTTAATTACGTAATTCCTTTTACTGCGTATAACATCACAGTTGATATAGTAGCTTATCACGCAATTAGGTTAACATAGTGTATTCAAGTTTGTTCACCCTTCTGACTGAATAGTAGAACTATTTAAATAAATTTTTCAAAAAAAGAATTGGTTTAAGAAAGTTTAGGCGTTGCATGCACATCATGGTTGATTGAGTTTTATAATTATTTTTTGACGCAGGCCACAGCGCGCGCGTTATACTAGACCGTTAGACACAAATGAAATAAACAAAATTCTTCGTTTTTTGGTTCAACTGATCTGCCAGATCAAAAAAATGTGCCAATTGGACAAAATTGTCGTATCCATTTTGGTTTTGTTAAGGCTAGTCTTGGTGACTGCAAGCAGGCAACAACTGAACCATGCAAACGCTTCACGAAAAAAAGTTTTATCAGAAATTTCAGATTTTAAGGTTCTCATTGAACACTGCAATAGTTTTACAACTGAAAAAAGCCAGCGTTATCAAATTGGAATATAGACTTTTTTCGGGGGCAACAAATAGTTTCATTAAATTGTTGGCAACAAACAGAACGCCTGGCAAAAAGTTTTTGATTATTTCCGCATTTTGATTTGCCGCGTTTCGTTTGAATTTGGTTTAAATGGTTACGGCTGATTTTTAAGCCATCGGTTTAGATTGTTACAGTTGAGTCCATTTGAGCTTCCTGAAGGGTGTAAAAATTTTTTATGGCTGAAAAGAATTTAAAGTCAATTTTTTTTCGGTTCTACAGGCGTCTAACCAAGTAAGGTCTGCTCAGTATTCGCATGTTGTTTAGTAGTCGATGAACGTAGTTCAGACTCCTATATAGATCGCGCTGATCGTTTTCTTCATTTTTTTTCGGGAAAAGTCCAAAAACTTGTTCAGGCTCAAATTTAATTTTTCGCGATTAAACTTAAGATTTCTTCTAAAGTTCAGTTTATCTCTTTTGCTTAAAGGAAGGCCAACTCAACTATCGAACAGAAAAAGAAAAAAAATTAAAAGGTCACGAAAAAAGGTGACTAACTTCTAGTTTCGAAAGTGCTTTGTAGTAGTTAGAACATAGTTGAAAGATGCCCGAGGGAAAAAGAGCCCGGCCTGAGGGCACAAAGTGCCCGATGGCGGCTCTTTTGCCCGAGGCCATCTTCAACTATGTTCTAACTGTTGTAGAGAATGTTTTTGCTCTTTCTGAGGGAAAAATGCCGTAAAATTAGGAAAGAGCCAAGAAAAGTGCGCGAAACTAAGCAAATGATTTTTTTTCATTCATGCGTTCTACTGTTTCATTTTCATTCATGCCTTGTCGTGAAAGATCATAAGTGAAAGAGCATAAACATACTCTTTTTAATTTTCAGATTTACCGGCAAAATAAAATAATCTATTGCTCTAGTTTTCTGAAATTAGGTTAAGTTAGTCGAAAAAGGATCGATCATAAGTTGTCCTAGAATTTCAAAAAGCTGTAAGTGCATCTATTTTTGTCTTGTAATTTCTAAAAAAGATTTTAAAAAAAAAACAGTTTACTTTCTGCGTTCAACATAAAGCGTGGCTATATTTTTTTGTTTTCCATTGCTTTTTTAACACTGGAAGTTGTGTTCCTTAATGCCTTAACTCTAATTCAACCGCATACAAGACAAAGAAATTAGTTTTATTTTTTATGTTCATTTTTTACTCAAGTTTTCGTCTTTTTTTGCGCTAGTTGCTGAGGTTTTTTGTTGTATGGCAAGTGATAAAAAGCTGTGCTTCGTCTCTGTGTAAAGCATCTGGGAAACTAATGAATGTTAAATGATTAACTCACGACGAAAGTGAAAGCAGCGAAGGCAAACGTTGAAAGGATTCGCTAAACTTTATTAACAGCAATTCGGAATTTGGCTCAAGTGTGAAAGATTGAGTCGTACGAAAATAAAACGACCGTCTAGCTCTTATTCGACCGCATACCAGACAAAGCAATCAATTGTATTTTTTTGTTCAATTTTTTTCCGACTCAGGTTTTTGTCTTAATTTTTTGGCTAGCTGCTGTGTTTTTGTTGTATGGCAAGTGATGCAAAGCTGTGCTTCGTCTCTGTGTAAAGAATCTGGGAAACTATAGAATCTTAAATTATTAACTCATGACGAATGTGAAAGCAGGGACGGCAAACGTTAAAAGGATTTGCTCAATTTTATTCCGAGCATTTCGGGATTTGGCTGTTGTTTTGAGCAACATATCGTGTCAGGTGGTTATTGTGTAGCTAACCTTTCCGTAATTTTTCGAAGAACTAAAAGGAATTGGAAGAAACTTTGCATCCAATAATAAATTAAATTGAAAACTTGATAAAATAAAACAAGACTTGGATCTACTTTACAATCTTCGCCCCTTTCAAGAAAGGGGGGAGGTCGTTAAGTAAATCAAAATGGTCAATTTTTTGACCAATCAAAATGCAGCAAAATTTCAACTCTCAATTGAAAGCTCACTGCTAATTTACTGTATTTATTTATGGGGGTCGAGATTCTTAAGTAGGTACAATAGGGGGGATTGTTAAGTAGATCCCATGACTTCTCGTACAGCAGGGCGAAGCCCTGAATGTTCCGACTGCTCCTTAATCCATATCAAATAGATTTTTGTGAACTGAAAAACTATAAATTTGGTCAATCATATCAAAGATCAAGTGTGAAATTTTGAGTCGTACGAAGTTAATACGGTCTAAATTCAATTTGAAACGACTTTGTTGTGCGGGATATTTCGCCACGCTTAAATGATTCGCGTTACGCTTTCAGCATTATTTAAAAAACTTATTCTATACACACCTATTTCCCCCTACAGCGTAGAGTTAATAATAACTTCAAATTGCACATGAATTGTAATGGAAGAGCACAGAGAAATAATGTATCATTAAACAATATTTTGGCATGTAAAGGTGTGTACAGAATGCATAAGTTTACAGAATGTACAAGATGGTATCTAAACTAAAAACAAAAGTAATTTACAAAATGTACAACTAATTGGATCATAAACGATAGAATATATGAGATCTAAAAATTCATCTAAAGAAAATTAAAAGTTTCAGAATTTAAATGACAAAAATTTTATTAAATTTAGCGTCGAAATCATTTTATCTGTGTCTAAGATCCGTGTCGACGCATTGTCTGTATCTATCTCGCTGGATGGTGTGTTGTTCTTATATGTGATGTCGGGGTTGATTCAATAGGATAATTCGGCAGAGTTGTCTGCACTGAATTGGTTGGGCTAGTCCCGATGGAGTTGAATTGATTCATGACCAAGTTATTGTTGTCTCAGCTACCAACGTACTTTTCAGGGGCGAGTCTACTTGTGAAGTCAGGAAGTCTGAAGATGACCCGTAGGTGGAATGTGCTGGATATGTGATGGTTGTGGGGCTTTTGTCTAAGACGATTAACGTGGGGTCGAAAGAATCCCTTCCGGAGACCTTGCCTATGAATCTGCGCTCACCTGCGTTTCTCCTTGGTCTGGAGAGTCTCGCGTTTCTTCTTGGTCTGGAAAGTCTCGCTTTTAAGTCCATTGGCGAGGGTTCTTCAGGCGAGCTTTCTCTCTGGATTGGGTCGGAATCCATTCCACTAATGTCTAATGTTCGTGGTAGGTCGGTTTGTGAACTAGTGACCGCCGGCTTTGTTAGGGGCTTTGTTGTTTGAAACGTTGTCTAAGTAATCGTCAATAAGCCCGTTCCAGATTGAGTCGTACGAAATTAAAACGACCGTCAAGCTCTTATTCGACCGCATACCAGACAAAGCAATCAATTGTATTTTTTTGTTCAATTTTTTCCGACTCAGGTTTTTGTCTTATTTTTTTGGCTAGCTGCTGTGTTTTTGTTGTATGGCAAGTGATTCAAAGCTGTGCTTCGTCTCTGTGTAAAGAATCTGGGAAACTATAGAATCTTAAATTATTAACTCATGACGAATGTGATGCAGGGACGGCAAACGTTGAAAGGATTCGCTAAACTTTATTAACAGCAATTCGGAATTTGGCTCAAGTGTGAAAGGTTGAGTCGTACGAAAATAAAACGACCGTCTAGCTCTTATTCGACCGCATACCAGACAAAGCAATCAATTGTAGTTTTTTGTTCAATTTTTTTCCGACTCAGGTTTTTGTCTTATTTTTTTGGCTAGCTGCTGTGTTTTTGTTGTATGGCAAGTGATGCAAAGCTGTGCTTCGTCTCTGTGTAAAGAATCTGGGAAACTACAGAATCTTAAATTATTAACTCATGACGAATGTGAAAGCAGGGACGGCAAACGTTAAAAAGATTTGCTCAATTTTATTCCGAGCATTTCGGGATTTGGCTGTTGTTTTGAGCAACATATCGTGTCAGGTGGTTATTGTGTAGCTAACCTTTCCGTAATTTTTCGAAGAACTAAAAGGAATTGGAAGAAACTTTGCATCCAATAATAAATTAAATTGAAAACTTGATAAAATAAAACAAGACTTGGATCTACTTTACAATCTTCGCCCCTTTCAAGAAAGGGGGGAGGTCGTTAAGTAAATCAAAATGGTCAATTTTTTGACCAATCAAAATGCAGCAAAATTTCAACTCTCAATTGAAAGCTCACTGCTAATTTACTGTATTTATTTATGGGGGCCGAGATTCTTAAGTAGGTACAATAGGGGGGATTGTTAAGTAGATCCCATGACTTCTCGTACAGCAGGGCGAAGCCCTGAATGTTCCGACTGCTCTTTAATCCATATCAAATAGATTTTTGTGAACTGAAAAACTATAAATTTGGTCAATCATATCAAAGATCAAGTGTGAAATTTTGAGTCGTACGAAGTTAATACGGTCTAAATTCAATTTGAAACGACTTTGTTGTGCGGGATATGTCGCCACGCTTTAATGATTCACGTTACGCTTTCAGCATTTTAAAAAAATCTTCAAAGCGCGCATAAATTAATGCAGAGCATAGACAAATAGGTTATTTTCAAACTCCCACAATTTCGCAAAAACTGATCGGAGGTAAAAAATAACTTTTTTAAATTTAATTTCAGGGAGTCGTATTTTCAATGGGGCCTCAATTTTATTGTTAAAAATGTATTACCTTGATCGCCGAAAGTTGACTGAATAAAAAAACATACCAAGCATAAATAATCCGTTTTCTTCCGAAGTCGGAACAATAGACTACTATACAAAAATTATCAATTAAAGTTTCTGAACGCATTTAGTCAAGATATTTGAACACAAGCCGATCCAAGTCATTATGAAAATGTCAATTGACGTGTTTTGAAGTTTGAAATTTCTACGTGGACTGATAAGTTTAATTTACACAGTTCTTTAGAAGTGGACTCAACCAGTTTTCCATGAGTGATGTCAAATTTTTAGTGAGAGGTGTTGTTCACAAAAAGCAAAAATTGCATCCAAAACCTGAAGTTTAAATATTTGCGCCCAACGTAGAACAAGGTTGCCAATCTAAAACTTTGGTATTTTTGATGCCTCATTTAAGTATAGTGCATTTAAATTTTTACTTGGCTGAGTATCTGCAGTGTTTAAAAAACGTCTCGAAAAAAAGTTATTTTAAGTTTTGACATAGCAAATCACGGTTGAGCTTTTTTCATAATCGTTTTGCTTACTCAGGCAACAATGCGCTGTGTTTCAGCGCTGAAAAAATCGAAAGAACCAAAATAGAATCTTAAGTTTTTTTTGTCAACTTATTTGATCAGTTGCCGGATCAAAAGAGTGCCGATTGAACAAGAAAGCAGGTAATCTCAAGTTTCATTTTACCGCAGACTTTGATCTATTTGCAACATTGGCCTCAAAAACAAGTTCAAACTTGTTTTGAGTGAATTTTTACGAACTACCTGTTTCAGCTTACGTATTTGGCGTGCTGAATTTTTCTTGACTTTGAAATTTTCGGTCTTTTTTGTCTTTTTTGTCATTTTTTTGACGTAGCTTTTATCGTTCAATGATCTTGTTAAAATCTTTTGGTAATGTCCAATTAGGAAAACTTTTGGGAATGTATACTGATTATCTCATATTTCTCAACACCAGATTAACAATTTTGCGATCCATTTTGATTAACACGAACAGTGAGAATTGACCAATGATCGTTTCATGCTAGAAGTTGACTGGTAACTAGTCAACAACGAAAGTCGAACGAGTATGATAAAAACAAATCACAACATTCCTTAAAAGGAAAAAATTTAAAATCTACTAAAAAATAAAACTTATTCTATACACACCCATTTTCCCATACAACGTAGAATTAACAATATTTTCAAATTGCACATGAATTGTAATGGAAGAGCACAGAGAAATAATATATCATTAAATGATATTTTGGCATGTACAGGAGTGTACAGAATGCATGAGTTCACAGAACGTACAAGATAAAATAGAACGAACTAAGGCTTTGGGTGAAGCCCAGTTTTTGAAATTACATTGTCCTTCCGCATCAGTACAAAAAATTCAAAAATTATCAAACAGGTATTTTCAGCTTTAGCTGGCCTCTACTGTTATTTGCGTACCACAAATTTATCAAACAGGTCCTTTCAGCTTTAGCTGGCCTCTACTGGTATTTGCGGTGGGAACACAGAAGTTTTCAATACAATTGGTACTTTTTTTAAATTCATTGTTCCGACCATTGAAAAGGGGAAGAACTTTGTATTCGGCTGTGTTTTAGTTTTTTCTCTTTGGTACCCTCGCAATATTAGTTACCACAAATGATCATCAGACTAGGTTGCGTAGTATATCATATTAAAGCTTTTTCAGTCATGATTTGAACGACATTAAAAATTCCAAAAAGTTTTCCCAATGTTGAAAAAAACGGTTTGAAATTTTTGATTTTTCTTCTTTATTCGAGCGAATAAAGCAGGCCAGCAGTCTTGCAACAGCTGAATTATAATTAATTTAAAACCTTAAAACTTTTTTTAAGCAAGTAAATTTTTCAGCTTCTATTTGTGCACCAAAAATTTTTTGCCAAATATTTTTCCTCAAAAATTTAGGAAAAAAACTTTCAAGTTTTTTCTAATTTTTATGTCAGTTTTCTACAAAATTTTTGTCCAAATTGTCTATGTTACTATGACTGTCTAATATGCTTGTCTTATATTTACTGTCAGATCCTTTTATCACACCAAGCAGAAAAAAAACGACACTCATTCGGGAAAAAAAAACTTTCTAAACCGTAGTTTTCTAAAGACTATGGTCGAAACAGTCTGTGCTACTTGCACAGTAACCCGCTATCCTTTTTGTTCTTGTATTGTGCTAGATATTCCAATTTCCTCCCTCAACCCAAGCAGATTGCAGAAAAACTTTGGTTTTTTAAAAACGTTGAAACTTCACCCCCCAGTTTTGTTCATTTTCCAAAAGTCGCTTAACAAAAAGATTTTCTGCCAATTTAAGCGCTATTTAACTGGAAGGAACACTTACCTCTGGCGCACCTATTTAAAATGACTTGCAACGGCTGTTCTTGTCAATATTTTATTGCATAGCAATGGTCTCCAAAATTAAATTTTTTTACGATAAACTTTTTATAAGTCTCCTGTTTTAATGCACTGTGCGAGTGTTGTTAAATACAGATTCCATTCAAGTGAATGCTGTCATCCGACCACCGAGGCGTTTGGTTCCTCTGAACCTTCCAGTGCCAGTTGCTACATTGTGAGATCGATATACGCTAACATAAACAGGAGGCGGTTCCGGTTGACTGGGAACAGCGATTCTGGGAACTAAAAGTTCAACTATGGAAGTGCCGTTGCTTGAGTTGCCTCTCGACTCACGGGAGCTGCGCCACATTCCGTCAGTGCTTCTTGGAGACTTGGATTTTCGAGGCTTAAAGGTTTGGATCTCCATGTTGTTTGCAGCAGGTGCTGCACTGCTTTTACATCTGGACAACTTATTGGCTGGCATCGCAAGAACCGACAGTCTTTGCTCCAGGGTTAAAATGTCTCGCCCAGTAGGCGGTGGTTTAGGAAGGTAGCCACCATTTGCTGGTCTATGCGCACTTTCAAAATCAAGGTTATCGGCTAAGTGATTGGAGAGGTCAACTTGGTTGAGTGAACTTCTGGAACCGCTCTCACAAACTCCAATTTCTTTCCTCTGATTCCTCAGTGTGTTTTCCTGGCGCGCCTGGTTTCTTCGGGCCGAGCTTGAACCGGCAGATTTTGGCCGCGAAGAGCTCCGATTGGTTTTGTTGGTCATTTTGATCAGTCGTTTCTGATTGGCTAACGAAGTGGCGTAACTTCGGTCATGATGGTACTCGATAGCTAGGAGTCGATTTGTCGGTCTACCTTCGGATCCCGCTGATCCGACAGCAGAAGACTTGCTAGATGTCGACGACTTTGTTCGCTCGTAACGCGCACTATGTATCTGCTTCATTTTCTGATGACTGGCACAGTTGTTGCTTCCGGGGCAGTTCATTTGGCGACACAAGTAGCACCGTTTGAAAAGTGGCGCCACTTTTGTACTGGCGCCTGTTTGTTGAACTTGGTACCTGCAGCTGTCACTACACGGAATATGCTTGCATTCAGGACAAAAGCGAGACGAAAGAGACGCTAGAGCCGAACGAGCCCGAGGCAGACTGGGAGGAGCTGGAGGTGTCTGTCTAGAGGTCGTTGTTGCTGGCGCATAAGTGTCTCCCCATGTTCCGACGGCACTGGCAACTGAGGCGGCTGTGCTCAGCTGCGAGGATCGTGGGCGCATGTAGCGAGGTCGCCGCTTCAGCTCCTCTTCTAGTTTAACAGTGGCACTCTGCTGTTTTGCGATTTCGAGTAACCGATCTAGCAAACCAGTTTCCACTTCCACTTCATCCGGGTGGCATATATCGCTAATACTGTTTCTCCAGTCTTTGGCATTAGTAGTTGCCAGGTAATCCAAGTCTAGTTTCTCATAGTTTCCAGGCAAAAGAGGCTCGTAGTAAGACTCGAACCCCCAAGGCTCGTCACTGATGATGTCATAGCGCTGTTGTACCTCCTTTGGTAGGTGGAAGTTCTGAACCGAATCCGAAACTTGTTTGGATTGACTTTTTTCACGAGCACTTGCCGATTTCGGGCGTAGTTCGGGTACATTGTACTTTTCTATTTTGTATTCGGGAACAGTGTACGGCCTGTTTACAGATGGCTGCACACAAGAAGTGTCAGACTCAAAAGTAGTGTTTAGGTCGTTGTTGCTGGACATGTTTCGGTCCGCTTCACTTGTTTTTGATTTTTGGTTCTCTCGCGTGTTTTGTTTTTTAGGCCGTGGCATTTTCTCAGATGGAAAGTTGGATTCATTGCCATTCCTGACTAGCTTGGGTTCCTCCAGCGTCTTCTCCGATTGTGAAGTTGTTTCGTCCTTTGCTCTATCTCTCGGAGATCTACTACATTCCAAACCGACTTCTTCATCTAATCTGGAATCATTCAATGATTCATTTTGGCTACTCTGAGTAGAAAACTCGTCGTTTTGGTGGCTCATACTTCGCCTTGACTCTCTGCTTCTGGTGGAGTTGTCGCTGATTTTGGAACTATTCATTTGAGAGTCTTCTTCATTAGCTTCGTTCTTTTCGTCAATGATTCGCTCATTTCTGGGACTACTTTGTCCCAAAGGAGCAACGAAGCTCTCCTTTTCATAATCACTCATTTTATTATCTGGATACTCAATTGCCAGCAGAGACCTGGTCGTTTCGTCCAGCCCCTCCTCCGCTCCAGTTCCCGCCATCACTTCCTCGTCATCCGCTCGATCTTCTGAGGGTGGGATAATTTGGATCAAGTTCAAGCTGGCCGCAGACTTTCTAGGCGATCCTCTAACTTGCTGTGCATTTAGATGGGAGGGCGCACCAGTTACCTCTAAATTGTGCTCATTGTCTGTTTTCCTCGGTGACTCCACTACAATCTTGGTTTCAGAAGCTCGTTGGCTTATATTCCTGCACCTTTTCTTCCCAACTGAGTTGGACATGGGACGGGGCGTTTTGGGTACTTTCTTTGGGTCAAATACCTGGTTCGAGATGACTGCTTCGGCGTTCAAGGCAACTGTTCTCATTTCACGCAGAGTCTTGGCCGATTTGGGACGGAGTGTTGGCGCCTCCTACAACACCGACAGCAATTAATGGGAGAAACTGATTGTTTGAACCATTCAATAAAGAAAAACCAAAAAATTCTATCAAATTTTATTGCATAAAATGGCATCTTAACAAAATATTCTAAGATAAATCTCAGAAAAACTGTCAATTTTAGCAGGAGCGGATCTAGGATTTTCTCGAGGGGGAGGTAGATTTTCAAAAAATTTTCGAATTTTTACCGACCTTTTTTTTAGGTTGACCAAACTGAGTTTCCGAGCTCTCACAAATCGGAACAAAGACCCTAGTTTGCCCAAATTTTGTCCGCCGCAGGCGAAACTTTGAAAAAACAGGCTAAAAAAAACGTTTTTTGGCACTTTTTGGAAAACTTTGACCAAAAAAGACATCAGCTAAATATGGAGATCTTCAAATAGCACAAAGGGGGATCCTTTGGGTCGGCAGGGAGTCGAATCCCCGCCCCTGAAACCGCTGGTTCAGTACATAAATTATCATATTGGTATCACTTCTCTTCCGGCAGCAGAAAAAATGTTTGTTTTGGGCGAGTATTTCTTACAACAGATATCAGTTGTCTAATGATGATCTCCCAGACTGCGTTCCCTCAGGATGATTATTTTTAAAAAATACTTATTTTCAAAGTCACTTGGCTATCGATTTAGACTTCACCTTCATCTTCAAGAATTCCAAACCAAACATGAGACTTGACAATAAGTTCAATAAATCAACGGATGATCTCTAAAATAATAAAAAAAACGCGGGGGCTAATTTCTAACCTCAATCAATATTCAGCAAAAAACTTTTAAATGCTGATTAGGAGCCAAATGTCAGCATTTCTATGTAAATATAAATTAATTATTTACTGCAATGTTTACCGGATAATCGAGTTCAATCGAAACTATTAAAAATTGATTCGCATATCTACATGACCATGCTTTTTTCATCTACCAAAGCGACATTCTTTCATCATCCTAAGCCTGAGGAAACAAATACGGTGATCCTTCTGGAAATCATGTTTATAGCTACGAACTTATAGCTGTTGAAAATGACCAATGCTGAACAACATCCGATCAAAGCTTGGTAGATTAGAGAGTCTGTTGTGTTTGATTTTTGTTTCGGGGAATGCATTTTACTTCCATTTTTGGTTTTCCAGATTTACCAATTTGTTACGGTCAAAAAAATGATCAGAATTGCTTCTGATTCTGATCAGAAAATGATCAGAATCGCAGATCAACAAATTATACTTTGGGCTTAAGGCCAAGTTTTTCTCAGTCAAACTAAAAAAACATCAAAATTGTTGAAAACTTCAATCGAAGCTAGTTAATCCGTCAATTTTAGACGGAGAAAAAAAATCCAAGCACAATTTTTCTGCCACTTCTGCAGAAATTGGACAAAAACTGGCAAACAGCGCGAAAGTTTTATTCCAGAATGCGCTGTATAATCACTGACCAATTTAAAAGAAATAATTCTCGCTGTTTGCCAATTTTTACCGACTTCCAAAGAAACGACGGGAAATTTGTGCTCGGTCTTTTTCCTATGACAATCATGTTTAATTGGCAGTCATGTAATACACGCTGTTAAAAATGATCAGTGCTTAATAACACCCGATCAAAGCTTGGTAGAATAGAGAGACTGTTATTTTTTTGGTAAAGCATTTACTTTTTGTTTTTGTTTTTCTCTATTTTATTGAACCAAGAAATCAGTGTAATTTGTTACGGTTAGAAAAAAATGATCATTGTTGATGCAAATACTTATATGTTTTTCGTTTATTAAAATATTAATATGATCAAACTGCCATAATAGTTTTTTTAATTTTGAGCTTACGGCCTAAGTCGTTGATAATTTGAGCCAAAATCGTTGAAAAACTCTGTAGAAAAATACCGTCAAAGCTTTAAAAAATTACTACAAAGTCAATTTTAAAAACGTTAAAAAGTAAATTTAAGCCCAGAGAAACAAAAAAAACGAGCATAAATTTTCCGTCACTTCTTTGGAAGTAAAAAAAACTGGCAAATAAAGCGAAATTGTTATTTTAAATTGGTCAAATTAGCAATTGTTAACCCTAAAATGTTGCGAAAAAGACCACAAGTTAAATTTTTAAGTTTGAGCTCTGGGCGTGAATAATTGAAAATAAATTCAAAAAACGAGCGCAAATTTTCCGTCACTTCGGAAGTAAATTAACTGGAAAATAGTGCAAAATGGTTATTTTAAATTGGTCAAAATACCAACTGTTAAACCTAAAATATTGTATAAAAAATACTGCATGAATAATTGTAGATAAATTCAGTAAATATATTGTTTTTAAATGGAAATGGGTAACTAAACCAACAAAAAATGAATAGAATGTCATGACGCCTAACAAACCGATATTTGTTTCTAAAATATCTTTTTTGTTTGTCCATTCTATGCTCACGAAGCGATACATTAACCTATACTCTGTGAACATGGAACTCTTTCGTTATTTTGGACAGTTTGTTTTTTAAAATCACACTGTTTAAAAGCGGTTAAACTTTGCTCAGAGGCGTCACATTGACAGGCAATTGCCTTTTGACGACCTCCCAAGTGTGTTTGTATAAAACCTAACTTGGAAACTTATTCATTAGGTTATTATATTTATACTACAAAATGGGAAAAAAACCAGTTCCCTGCTAACTTCAACTCGAGCTTTGCGCACATCAACCGATTGTCTGTTATTCAAATGGCGATTATTAGAGTTTTTCTTATTTTAGAATCAATTAACGTTTATTGTTTGTAAATTTTTGAAATAATTTTGACCTTGAGGCAGTGAAATGAAGTTGAAAATACGACCAAATTTTCAAATTTGCATTTGAACTGCCAAAAGAGATTGCGCTTTTTGAGAAATCAAATTTTCTGAAATAAACTTCAAACCCTTTGATTTAAATTAACTTTTGTTTAGCAGCGATCTGACATGCAGTTTTTTACTAAAAAAGAACAAAAAAACGCCGACAAGAAGACAAACGCGAAACTTCAAAGAATTATTTCTAATAAATTTCAGCTTGAAGATCAGAATTATCTCAAAAGTTTAAGACGTTTTCCGATAAATTTGTTAAATTTGTTATAGTCCCTAAAATTTTCAACGGCCAGAATGATCGTTTCTCAGAAAATTTCAGAATCAAACATGGATTGTCATCCATAATTTTAAGCGGAACTGTAACAGCCTGTTTTTTTTCAACTAGATGCATTCTTTTGAGGCGGCTTGCTTTTTTACTTAGTGGCTGGAAGCGGTGCTGCTTGTGGTTGGAAGCGGTGCACAAGGCAAAGGTTCGAATGAACTTACAGTTTTGACATCGGCGTTGCTGTTGTCCGTGTTTTCGTGGCGATAGTGCATTAGTTGCTGGTGGTTGTTGTGAGCCAGGGCGTTTTTAACTGCTGAAATTGACCTCTTGATGAAAACGTGGGGCGTGGCTGGTGGTTCGCGATGGTTTCCTCCTCCCAAACTGCCCACATAGTAATGGTTACGGGACATTGGTCGTGCTTCCTGCTCCGAGGAGTACTGTCCGATTACGGAGGCGCTTCTCGGCGTCTGTGGGGGGTCTGTGGAGCAGGGGTCCAGACTGAAGGAAAGAGAGGTGCCTGGAAACCACAGTTGGCGATAGACAGCCCCTTTCTCCCCTCTTCCGAGTAAGTAGTGCACATAGCTCCTCCTCTGCTCTGCCGACATTCCTTGTTCTAAGCTGCTCGTTGGTCTCTGCAGCTGCCAGTCTTGGCCGAAAGCCGAGCCGAAAATGTCGTCCAAAGTTTGATCCGCATCTTCGGTGTCGCCTTGCTCGCGTTCAGGCATTAAATCAACTTCTGCAATCTGATTGGTCGACCGAGAAACACGGGGAAGTGACGTCATCCGATTTCGGATTTTAAAAAAGGGTGATTTTTTTGGCTGGCTTTCAAAAGCTAGTCGGACGATAACGGAGTTCGATAAACGAGGCTAACATTTTCCACAAGAAATATATGATAAAAAGTTTAATGAATGTTTTCTAGTCTTAGCCCAAAAGTTTTATCTAAGACGGTATGAATAAAATTGGCCTCAAAACATTCAGTTGAAAATTAAAGATCAATTGCTCAATATGTTTTGATGCTGTTTTCGCTTTGAATCAAATAAATGAGCACGTTATAATTCCTCTAAAGCAGACAACGAAAATCAATTGTCTGTTTTTCCATTTGAAAGTAGAAAATCTTGCTTAAACGAAGAAGGTCTCTGGCTGGAATGTTGGCTTTTGAACTCGATAAACGTTTTTTGTAGACTGCTTATGTGTTTATTTTCTAAGGTGTGCCCAATTGATCAATCGTTAAAAAATTTATGGTCTTTTTTGTCGTTAACTGTTTTCAAAAATGCAACAAACAATGTTAAAACATGGTCAGATTTGTTTAAGACGCGACAGGTGAAAGGAAGAATAAACACGTTATTCGACGTGAAACAAAAAGAAATAATAAAAACCGACTGAATTAAGCCACAGCAAATCCAGTAAACAGTAAAACATAAACTAATACAAATAAACGAGCAGATTGCTCTTTTTGGCGTCTATTTTGAAGAGCTATGCTTCTGAACTAATGAAACATACCATTTGAAAACAATTTAGATTTGATTGCTTTTTCTACAGGTCAATTTGGTCCTCTCCAATAGCCGCTGCAGCAGGAGGAATAAACAAGATTGCATTTAGGAAGTGTTACCAAGTAAAACTTGAACTTAAGACAAAACCCAAAATACGCGCTCTGTTTTCTCTTTTCCAGTGCTATCGGTATGCCCCTCCTCCACTCATTCATTCGCTAGTTTTCTGGGCTGTTACATTTTGTTTTCCCAAAGGTCGAGGTGCTTGCTCTCATAATTATGCTTCGAGACGCTCCAACCATATCCGAATTCAATCGAGCATGCCTATCCACATTCTCAACCCATTTAATTGTTCATTAATTGATCAAATCTCTGCGGAACTGTTCTCGCCAACATCCCGTTTGTTTTTAATCCACCCCGTCATCATTTTTTCTGATTATTGTTTTGATTGGCTCAACGCGAAGTGATTTTCACCAAATTAGTTTTCAATGTTTGATTCAATTTACGAAAAAATCTCAAACATCCCTGGTTGACCTCCATATACAAAAAATAGCTATCACACAATTCCATACATGAAAATTTCCCATCCTCAAATAATTCCATACCAGGAGCGTATGGAAAAAATGCCGATTATACAATTTCCCTAATTATCCCTCTAACTTAACTGTTCAGTTGAGAAGCTAGGTTTTATGGGGAAAAAAGAGAACATACTATAACCCTCGATAACAGTCTCATTTTAGATGATAACTTCTAATGTCCTCTTAAGCATTACAGGACCTGCGAACACAGAGCAAGATGAACTGATCACAATCGGAGTCGATGCAGATATATCGGCAACCGGCATTACATTGGCACACAACCAGCATGTAGAAGTATGCTCGCAAGATAGTATGTCGGCATATACAACCCGGGTTGACCTCCATACACCAAAAATGCTTATCATACAATTCCATACAACAAAAATCATTATCACACAATTCCATACATCAAGTGTATGGAGAAAATGCTTGTCATACAGTTTTCATACTTTTTCGAAAAACAATAGAAAAAAAATAAACCATTTCTGCGGCTTTTTGAGAATAGTTGAACAGACTAGACTGGTGACAAACAAACTGATTTAATTTTTTTCTTAAATGCTTACCATACAATTTCCATATACAACACACAAATTTTTTCTAGTAATTTTGAAAATTTGCCCCAAAAATTTTTTTGCTTTCTTTTTCAACTGCAAATCGAATTTCGAACGCAAACAAACATTTTTCGAAATGTCTGATAATTTGAAAATTCAAAAATTTAAAATCAATCATCATTGAAATGTTTTGCTAAAAATTAAAAGTTTGTTACTTTTGTTATATCAATTGTGAAAGACAGCTCGAAGTCGATTCAGGTCGTTTTCTATGCATTTTAAGTGCAAGACCGTCCAACCTTTGGTGCTTTAAGTAACCAAGGTCTTTGTCCTTGTGTTCGGTTGCAAACACAACCGAAAATTTTCAGAAAAAAAAATTAGAAAGAAAAAAGCAAACTTTTTGATTTATGGAAAAACACCTATCATAAAATTTTCATATATAGAAAAATGCTTATCGTAGAGTTTTCATACAATTTTCTGTACGTATGGAATTGCATGAAATTGTATGACAAGAAGTTTCTCATGGAAATTGTATGATAAGAAGTTTTGGTCAACCCGGGAAAACCGTCGCCACTGGCGATAGGACATGCATCAGCTAACAATAATGTTGACCTTGGTACTAATTACGAGTTAAAAGCATCGATATAATCTAGATTACAAAGTTCCAGTTTAAGTCCCTAATAACCCGAAGGACTATCTCCAATTTACGCCCCCCCCCCCCCCGTCTTTAAAAAAACCAGTTCCCTCAACTTTTCTGTGACAAATTCTCAAGTTGTTCCAGTATTTGCCGATGGCCTTCCTCGGTCATACTTATGGAATGGCCGATAGCTCGTCCGCTAAGTCTAGATCATCCGTAGCTAACGCTTCACTTGATTTTCCTCTGATGTTAGCTAGATCAGCCGTGCTGTTAACCATCGTAGCCTTCGGTTCTTCCCCAATCTAGCGCTTGTACTCTGAACGCGTTCACTTCTGTCCCTCCATAGTCGGTAAGAGAGAACACTCCCTTTGGGTGTTTCACGATCTTCCTCAATTTGACAAGCACGTCCACAAGGTAGCACTCCACTTCTCTGTCTAATCCTTGATATCCTGTCTAATCCTGTCTAATATAATCATCTCCTCAATAAAATCGGGACTTTTCTCTATCGCAGCAATCTCAGCATTTAGTAACTTTGGGCTAAGGATTTTCTTTGGACTGTCGTTTGTTCTCCGTACTTCTCTCGGTTTTTTATGCGCTTCTTCCTATGGCCGAGTGGCTGTTTTCATATCTGATAGTCCTGGTGTTGTCATTGGCATCTAGTTTCTCTCGTCATCTGAACTCCCTTTAACTGTCTCTATATTCACTGGTTGGGCCTCTGGCGACATTATGCTAGTAAAATCTTTCTTCTAAGAACTTATGCAGGATGCGTTTCCTGAAATGTCTCGCGTGTACCGCAATACCTGCTCCGGGGTTTTTACTAACGGGCTGCTTGTGTCTTGCAATCACTCTGATATAACCCGCGGCGGACTTCTTTACGATTCTATTGTCAACTCTATGTAGTTGTCAACTCACCTTCGTTCTTTCGTGATGAACTCCCCTCTTAGATGTCAATATCTGTCCAGCCATTCTGATCCAGTGTTTCGTCAGATTCCTCCGCCTCATTTGCTGATGACAAAACCACTGGAACGTCTGATGGCCCCAGTCTCCAATGTCCATCTTCACCACGCTATTCTCTTTAGAACCTGAGAATATGGGAATTTACCACCGGTTTTTAGATTAAATATGCTTTTGTGCACCAACTCCGCCGATTGCCCCTGTGCCGCTGATGGTCTCCCTGACTCTACCTGAACTGGTGGTAGGTAGTACAATCGGGATTTTCCTCGAAATCAGTCCATCCCACGAATAACAATCTCGCAACATCCTTTGGCATTTCCATCGTGGCCCTTAAAGCTGATTCCTTTCTCGGATCTAGTTCTGTCTTTGACTGCCCCTGATTTTTCTTCGATTTAACAGTCAAATTCATCTACATTGGTCGATTTCAACCCTAAAATTAGGCAAACATAAAATTTAAGACTCACTTTTCCCGAGTTCAATCAAACTAAATGATCTGCTTAACGCAGAACACTTTTCCTTCATTAATTCAAGATATGGTTCCGATTTTAACCGATCTTGATGTTTCCAAAAAATGTTGTCATATTTTTGCGCGCTTATAACAGGCGCTTTGTTCGTTCACTTTTTTTTTCCTTCACCAGAATTCTTGGCGACTTCTGGCTCTTCGATTCAGCTGCCAGGGGATGGTCTATCCGGTCAAAAACCCTCTCTGTTGTCAAGTCGTCTGAAAGCGTGTAATCTTGCATTAACCGTGCAGGATTTATCTTTCTGTTGTTATCTAGTGAACATGAAACGTTTTTCCAAGATAAGCTAAAAGATATGGCCTGTGTGTCTGTATGTCACGCTATTCAGTTTGCTCCCAAAATTTGTCTCGAAAGGGGAACAACCCATCTTTTGATGAATTGTTTTTCGTATAATAAACATAAGTTTGTTCATAGCTGCTTTCAGAACAGCATTTTATGGATTAGGTTTTTTACAGTTTCTACAGTCTTCTGTACGCGTATGATTTGCAGTTTAAGCTTTGATCAAATGGCACTTCCTGAACGCGTTGATAAGTTTTTTCGATGCAAACTCTTTCCGATGACGCAATTCCCTTTCCGATTCTGTGCCGCATATGATGTCTTCTGACCAGTCTTTCGTTTCAGTGTTTTGCTAATTTTCAACGGTATCACCAACTTTTTCAACGCGAATATGATGTCAAGTTTTGACACTTTTGGAGCCATTACAAAGGGTAATTAGACAATTAGTATTTTAAACCCATAAGTTTCCTTGGTATACGCTCTATCTCATAGTCAACATGTATTAATAGGTCTAACCACCGTACTAAGCGTGTTGGTGTAGTTTTGTGTTTTTTTTTCGACTAACACGACAATGAGGCTCTTTGATCCGTTATGGCTTTGAACGGCGCCCCCAACAGATAACTGTAGTGATGCGTTACTGCCCGCTACGGCCCAAAAATTCTAGCTTGTTGATACTGTACTTCAATTCCGCCTTGATCAAGATTCTCGACGCGCATGATATCAGTGTTCATCTGTAAGTGAAGACATGTTCAAGCCCCCCCCTAAGCTTTGTTTCGACCTGTCGCATATCACTCTCGTTTGTTTGCTTACATCGGCAGAGTGATTCTAGACAAAATCTCCTTATGTTTTTTTTTTTCATTTTTAAAAACGCTGGCTCGTGACCTAATCCGTTTTTTCCAATAGTTATCTTCCTTTCTACGTTCCGATTGCTGCGTTACTTCATCCTCCTTTCTCATTCCTAGCTGTCGATCCTTGTTTTCGACCAGTTCTTCCAACGTTACATATATCTTCTCTGACAACGATTTCTCTTCCAACAAATCTCCGACGTCTAATTCTTCTTTTCGATGAGCACTAGTGAAAACTTTTGCGGCCAGTCTTTCCATTGTATCATTGGTTCTTGCGAGGGACTATATCCAAGTTGCGATTGTTTGATTCCGTTTGTAACTGCGTCCTGTAAATGTAGGCTCGTTAGATACCAAGCAACGTAACGTTTTATAAAAGGACATAAGAAGTGCAATAAAAAGTATATCAAGAGATTATGAGTGCACGCATTATCCACTCAGCCACGGACACCTAATATTTCACAAAAACTAGCCACAAAAAAGTAGAAAACAGAGGCTATGAAAATTCCAATTATACAGATCGTGATTATAGCAAAAATGCCACTCAATGAGTCAGCATTTTTAATGAACACTTTTATTTGCGATTCAGGTTGGAAAAAAGAAAGTTATTACTGGCTGGCTCCGAAAAATGAACTGCAAAAGACGAAACGAATTTTCATCAGTTTCTGGAAAAAATTCGTGCAACTGCAACTTCTTCATTTTAGGACAGTAAGTCTCAGTTCATTGAATAGCATTACATTGAATTTTAGTTTAAGACTTTGTAATGTTGAGATGAAAAAAAATGAAAAGTCTGATTTTTTGGATAAAAATCCTCGATCATGATAAAAATGAAGGTTCAAAAATGCTTCATATGTTTCATAAAAGTCTTTTTCTTCGTTGCAAACTTCGCGGTAGCAGGCAATGTTTCTGACAGTCTCATCTGACTTAGGGGCTCATTTCAAATTCATTGACATTTACCTCCATAGACTAAAAATGCTATTCTTATATTAATTATGAGGCCAAACTGGGCATTCTGTGCAAAGTATGCGGGTTCCGCGACAAGCCAAAATCAGATTTGTTGCGGAATCCGCAACCTTGCTACTTAAATTTGATCTTTTTTGCTGTTTTGGACTCCACTAACAAATACTTAAAAACTATACCGCTCAAAGTCGCTCCCAAAATAGGCGAACTTGAGGATCTTCAACCGTATTTGCGGAATCCACAACAGTTTGTTGAATTCACAAACAAATAAAAGACATGTGTATAGTTAAACTGAGCTGTTGCGGACTCTGCAACTGCAAGGGGAATCCGCCAATTGTAAGTAGAATTCGTAAATTTTAATATGAATCCGCATTTTGTTTGCGGATTCCGTTTACATCTATATATGTATGTAGTATAGCGTGTAAAAATGTACCTTTAATTTAATAAATGGTCACCAGAAAGTTCAATATCAATAACTTCATTGATCATCTACCAGTTGAAATACCAAACCTTTGGTCTCAATTCCTGTCAACCCAACTTCGATCTCAAACCCTGTCAATTTCAATCTCAATTTACTAGAATCGGAATCTACTAGATTAGTATCTGCGTCTGATGGAATCCCAAACACTGGCCAGTATTTGGGATTGATGCAATTCAAATTACTGACCTAATTCGGCGATATGCTGTGCGTTGTGTTTCCAAAGACTCTCAACCCACTGACTCCAAATATTGAAAATATTCAGTGTTGTGCTTCCAAAATACTAAAAGTTGACTTCCACCTATTTTGTTAACAAATGTTTTGTGTTTTGTTCTTGGATTCCGCTGACAATCGTTAAATCCTTGCTTTTGAGTTATGCATTGCTGTAGATAAGAACTTCAACTCTAGTTTTTAATTGTTCATATGAAAGTTCAGTATTAAACAAAAATCGGAACTTATATACAGTTTGCGAAATACGCTTTTATTTGCGGATTCCGCTTACAAATTTTGCGGATTCCACTCTCATTTGCGGATGCCACTTAATTTTTGTGGAGCTAACTTACAGTTGCAAAATCGAGAACAACTAGCTGTATTCACTGGTTGCAGAATCCGCGACACAACAATTTGCCGACAAGTTTTACATTACAGGTATTTGCACGCGGAATCCACGAAGTTTTCTAATTTTGGAACATGTTTAAAGATTTGTCTATGGAATGCAGGAAAATTGTGCGCCTCTCCAGTGCACAGTTTGGCCTCATAATGTTTCCATAAACTAACTCTATAAAAAATCTTATCTTACAAAAATTGATACATTTTGCTAAAATGGTGCCATCGAATTTTCAAAGAACTTTGCTTTTGTTCTGGCATAGTCGGGGTATTGTCATATATAAATAAGAAAAAAACTTTTTGACAAAAGTTGCTCAGCATACTTGAATAGCATTTGTTTGATGGCGACAACAAAAAAAAATTTTTAAGTAATTTGGAAATTTGCTACAAAAAAATGTTCGTTGCTATAACTACAATGGTTGAAGAAAACAGCTAGAGCAAGCAAAAATGAAAAAAAAACGAGTAAAATTTTTCGAAATTTTGGCCAAATTCCCAGTATCACCATCATGTAACTGACTATGACAAGTTATAAAAACTCAATAACTATGATTGACTTATGATGTCACAGTCAGCTTAGAGTTCGGAGCTGATTCGTTGCTTATTGAGCTCGTAGTAGCATGCCTGCGCGGCCAGTTCGTAATAAGTGGGATATGCTGCGAATATGGGATTCGTGGTGCAGTTTGAAGTGTACTCGCTTCCACACTGGGGACTGTCGTCACATGCACCTGCTTTGGACTCCGTGTAATGCTGCAAGTAGCCCCCCAGCCATAGAAACCAGGAAAAAACTCCTTCCCTACTCCGCCGGCTGCAATCGAAAATGGGCCCAAGTAGCAGGGCTCTTGGTCGATAGTCACTGACGCCAGTTGAGCTCCTCCGTCGGGGTAGTAGGGGTTCCTATCATGCGAGCAGTCGGGGATCAAAGCACCGTCGGCTTTGTAAGTGAGATCAACAGTAACATTGTTCCATTTGGGCCCTGTTTTGCCTCCGCAGTCGCTGTAGATTTGGGCGCAGTCTTTGTTGTCCCTGGCGCAGTAGCCGTCGGGAATGACAGTTGCTCCGCCCTGGTTGTAGGCATGGGCGTATGCCAGTCTCGCATTGCAACAACAGTCGACGCCGTTGCTGCATCCAGCCATTGTTATGTCATCGGCATCTTGTGATGTAACTTGCCAGATGCCGCCTGGACCAGAAGGGGCGAAGTTGCAGATTGGGTCGTCTATTGTCAACCAAGGGGATTGGGCAGGGTGACCACACTCTCCCAGAGCAACAGTCACGGCCGCGACACATGTCTATACACATCAATAGACAGCCTTTTCACTCAATCAGTCCTTTCAAGTGAGTCACGATGGCAAAAAAGTAGGAAACCCGTTTTACTCACAAAATGTATCACAAAATGTATCCGAGCTGATGCCTTTTTTTAGTGGGAAGCTGAGGAAGCTTAATTTTTTTGCGGATAGTTTTGAGCGTAATGAAAAAAAAGCTGAAATTAAAAGCTGAAATTAAAAAAAAGGTCGTTTTTAAATAATACATCGGGTATGAGAAAGAAGAATCAGTGAAAAGTTCTCAACTATCAAGAACTCAATGTAGAAATCTATAACATGCGTTTCCTTATATTCTTTCAGACGCAGTTATATTCTGCTTATATTCTGTATAGTTGGTGATTCTACTGTATATTCGACAAATAGCAAACTCAATCAGCACAGCATCACCTTGCGTTTATAGTTGTTTAGATTTGTACGCTACTACAGTGTAATGGCCCAATTGAGTGCTTATTAGCCTACGGTGAACGAATCAGGACAATCAAAAATTAGATAGAGCTCAGGTTTTAACGTTATTATCGATACTTTCTGAGAAACCGTCTTTTAAGCCGTTATATCAATGTAGCTAAATCGTTGACCATCACGCGCCCCTACATAGCAATAATAAGGAGCTGCAAGAAATCGGCCCAACAGCTTCCCGAGATCTCGGAAAATCCACTTGTTGCCCATATATTAAGATAGGCTATAAAAAGACTAAGGGCCCCCGAAAACACAGCACTCGATTTTCAAAAATTTCATCCTCCAGAACCTTAATAATGAGCCTGCAAAAATTCGGTTTACTAGGAGGTGAAAACTTTCAGAAATCTCCAGAAACCCATTTGCCCATGTAATATGGTAGGCTAAAAAATTTCTAGGGACCCCCCTCAACACAACTTGAGGAACTCAAAAATTTTAAAGCCGATCATCCTTATAGCTTATCAAGAAACACATGCAATCTTAGTAGACCAGGAGATAAAAACTTCTAGATATACACCTCTGACAAATTCTGTACGTAAATAGTCCCCATCCCGAACTTCCTGAAGTCGTGTTCCGGCCCCCACTGAAGGCAGGTAGTCAAAACATTGGGATATGATAAATATGGTAAGACACGACTTATGTAAGAACGCGAATCAAATCTGACGGTTGAACTCGACTTTATTAGCATTTGGAAAAATTAGCCCTTAGACCGGATATGGAGCAATTTATTCACAATAGTTATATTGAATTTACAGCGGCAACAGACACTAGAAAAAAAAACCAGAAAAGGACCCCCAGTGACACGAACACCTCCGACGATCCCGTCCATTGTTACTAGCCTCCCACGGAAAAAGTGATAACGGACCTTAAAAATGGGATAAATTGGAAAGTATTATTGGGGTATGAATGAAACATGGTAGATAGGAACCCTATAAAGTTCTGAACTCGAATATAGACGATTGACTGTGGGGGACCCCAGGGTGACTTTTTAATGACTTTTAGGCGTTTATTACAAAAATTGCACTAAAATCCCGAGATTATCTATTGGCAAAAGAAGCAGAAGCTGAAAAGGAGATAGCTTTTACATTGCAAAATGGAAGTAGTGGATTGAATAAGAGAGGGCTTGACAAACATTGATTCCAATTTAGCTTGGCAAATGTGCTCCTTTTAGAATTACGATTACACTACAGAAAAGTAGTCGCAAGATAATTAACTCATATAAACGCAGGGAATTGAAACAAGAACCCCAAAAAGTTTGACGGGCAGGATATTCTGTTAGCTTCCGGGTGGTAGTTTATTGACCCAATTAGACCACAAGGAAAGGAATTACAGCTCCTAGGAGCTAGAGAGCTGGAATTAAATTTGGTTACTTATTAGATTTTGGGAATGTTGCGAGCAGGTATTTCCTGCTAAACCATTTTTTCTCATAGAATTGGGAGAGAGGAAAAATTATAGAATGTTTAGTTTAAAATCTTGGGAAATTGGTTAATTGAACAAAACGTAGTTCAGAGCTGAAGTTGCACTTGATATTTTCACAACTTAGTTGAAGATACCTATGGTGAACTTGGCATATATAACTAGTGCCGTGACGGGAAATTCCGGTTAGGACGTTGTGCAAAAGTTGCATGAATAAATGTCAGGACTTGTAGGGACGATCATAACTGTAACTAGAACTAAAACTCAAATATACCTAGCGGAAAGGTTACGGGTAGCCTACCTTTAGAGGCAGAATAATCATTGCAGAGACAGTAGAAAGTTAATAGTTCGAACATTAAGTATCGATTACCGATTCAGAGAAAAGTGTTGGTTGTCACAGTCAGAGAAAATTGTTGCGAAGTTAACGAGATCAGTTAAAGTACATCAAAAGAATATTGACCCGCAGAGACACAATTAATTTTAGCAGGCAAAATTGAGGAGCTGAGTGAAATTACGGAGCGTAATTCGATAATTAAGCTTCTCTAGAGAGGGAAAACTGTTTAGTTGAACAAAAATAGTGAATAAATTACGAACCCTTCCCTTTTGATTAGATTATTACATTATTTTCTTGCCATTCAGAGCCTTTTGTTTTTGGACTTAATTTTTTTTTGAATTTAATTGCTATTGGAAATTCTTGCGATTGTGATAACGAGTGCAAGCGAAGCAGCCACAAGCGCATTGACAAAAGTGGGCAAGCAAAATAGTACGATACAGAAAAATTTTCACCAACTTGAGCTTTTAGGGATTGTAGATAGTAGTGAATATCGGTCGCCCCGCTGAATTCACCACCCAAGGAACCACTCTGCGGTTTTGTTAAGAGAGAGAGAGAGAGAGAGAGGGAGAAAAAACGTAGAGGGGCCATCCCCTAAATCTATATATTCAATTTTGTCACGAATTTTTTCCAGAGGGCGAATTTAAAAAAAAATGATTTTTTGTCAACCTGTTTTTGGAGATTCCTATTTTACTTAAAGTTTTTCTCGCTATCCTGCTTTCCATATTTAGTCCCTCTATTTGTTCTGCACTATTAGAGAAGTGTGTTCAATTTTGAGCAAAGAAGCCACTTGATTATCCCTGAAAAAAGTAGAATGAGATGAGATTTACCCCTGGCCCTCCATCATGGCGACCTCCGGTGAGTCCTGCGGTTGCAGTCGACCAAATATGGGCGATCTCTCTGGGAGTCACATTTCCGGAGTGGGAGAGACGCGACAGGTTCAGAGTCCTTCCCTCTGGACCAGACCAGGAGGAGGAGGGGGAGGGGGGAATGGGTAGACAGGTTTGGGGACACACTCGCTGTAGTACTCGTCGCTGTAGAGACAGTACATGCGAGAGTTACAGCAGCCTTGACAGATGTCGAAATTGGAACCGTTACACTTGGCCCAATCAATGCAACACACTGGCTCCGATGCCTCTGCCACAGCAAAATCTAGAACCAAAACAGGCAGCACTGCTATAGCTGAGCTTGATCCGATCATTATCACTAGTTTTCAATAAATGAGGTATCGGTTAGTTAGCCTCTTGTTTGTTGATAAATAGGAAAATCATAATTGCAGGTATCTAGGTAAAATCATCAAGTAAACAAGAGAAAATCTTACAGGGTTTGTCGAGCCAAGAATAGAACATACTGCTGGGATTGATATTTAGTACTGAAATTTTAACTGGGTCTGAATACAACCTAAAATACTAATAACATATGGGCTCTTCCCCCACTTCGCATAAGCATCATTTTTATTGTGTAACGGGGAGTTTAACGAGGCTAAGTATCAATACTAAATATTTTCGCCATAGCCTAATTAGTCCTCATGCCAATTTTTTGTAACAATCTGACAATGTGAACAGAAAAATAATTGTAGAAGTTCGCAGGGGGGGGGGGGGGGGGGGGTGGGAAGAGCCCACATAAGTTTTATTTAGAGATTCAAGGTCATGACCTGGGAGCGTTTACTGGGTGGGCACTGTCTTGACAGATCCTGCATAATTAAAGTTCAATTTATAGATTTAATAGCGCTTTTAATTTTTGACAGGGAGGGTGCTGCAAATTATTAATGAACTGTTCTAGGTCAAACGGTAGCGAATTGTCGATATCATTTCAAACACTAAAGTAGCCGTTTTAGGTTTGCACGTTCTAGGGCAATTTTTGGAAGTTTTTCACCAAAACAAGATTTTTAGCTTGCCCCCCCCCCCCCCCAAAAAAATAACCGAAGAGCGGAAAAGAGCACGAATTGGAACTCGTAAGCGGAGGATGCGATTGGTGTACATTCCCCCAGGACGAAAAAAGGCAACAAAAGAAAACGAGAAGAGACAGGAGAGAGATTAAACGAAATGAATTATTGAAAAATCGAGCAATGCAAGCGTAGGGAAATAAAGGCACCAGTTGAAATTAACCAATTGATATACATATTTATTATTTATACCTATAGTTTTGTACTGCAAGTCAACTGAACTTAAACAACACGGCCAGTCCGTAAACATAGAGCATAGGATCATAGGACGCTCAGAGCAAAGATTAGGAGAATATCTTTCAGTTACATTTTTTCCTCTTCCAGGTTAGTTACCAAGTTAGTTGCCAATCCGTACGGATTCAATAATTACTCATACGAAGAAGTATGACATGGTGCAGCCAGCAAGATACAAAAATCTGCTGAGTGTCACACTTTTGTGGCAAAAGCATCAGCAGAACTACCACTCGAGTGGTCCAAAAGGGTATCAATGATGGAAATGGCTGTCCTGACCAAAAACGGGACAGAAGTACGTAATCTACTCCGAACTAAATCACCAGTCATTGATCCAACAGCACCATTACACGAAATCGAAATAACCCGCGATACAGAAGCAGAAAAACAGAAAAGGGACATACACAACTAGGAGAAAAAGGTCACTTGGGAAAACAATAAGCATAAGTCAGAGAGAGAGGAGCACTATGCAACAATTTCTAATAGCTAAACTGTATAGCTAAATAATTTATTATAAAAAAAAAAACATTTCTGTTTCCAACGAAAGTTTTTGTTTCCAAAACTTTTGTCGGAAAAGCCCATTTTATGATTACAGTCGGATATATCCAAAAGTTTTATGGCGTTTTCTTAAACTTTGTTGTTGTTTTTTTTTGGGAAAAAACTGCTTTTGTAGAACTACTTTTTTTATAATGAAGTTATAAGATAGGGTAAATTATCTACAAAAGTATAAAAAGTTCTAAGTGGGATAGTTAACAAGAGACAGGATAAAATGGGTACGCATAAATATTTTGCGGTATGCTTTCAGCATCAAAAAAAATCTTCAAAGAAATTACGTTTATGGGTACGCATAAATTTTTTGCCGTATGCTTTAGGCATCAAAAAAAATCTTCAATAAATTACGTTTATGTGGTATAAACGTAATTTATTGTTTGCGATAGAGTCGGACCAGAGTCTTGTCCAAATTGCAAATTTTCAGACCGCACAATTTTACAAAAACTTTCCGTAGGTTAAACATCTTTCAAAGTTGAATTTACGGTGTCAGTATCTTCAATGTGGTATAAACGTTTTTTGTTGAAGAATTTTATTTCGTTGTTTTTTTTTTCATTTTTGTTAAAGAAAAAAGAAAATTGGGAAACTACCGGGGATGATTTTTTTTGAAATATATAGAATAAAATAGCTAGATTTTTTGATAAAACGCACGAAAGAAAGAAAGAAAGAAACTAAAAAGGCAGGAAAGGAAGACGATCGTAAATAGATTTACGAAGCAAAAGATTGTACGGTATGCTTTGGAAGCACTTCAACGATCGTTTCTATTTCTGACTAATATACCTTAATCACATATAGGAATTCATTTGACCAACTAAATTCGCCAACTTCAGTTTAAAGAGCGTGATTATTTCATCTGTGAAAAACGCTCTCGAAAACGCTCTTAATGGAAACCTTACTGGAAACTGAGGTGTTCGACTCATGATTCGACCGACGTGGTCGAACGGAGTCCGATTTTTGTTGCAAATTAAGACGGTCGAACGAACACTATAGTCGAAAAAATCGAATCATGAGTCGAACAGGGTCGAATCATGAGTCGAACAGGATCGATAGTCGCACACGGTCGAATCATGAGTCGAACACGGTCGAATCATGAGTCGAACAGGGTCGAATAGTGAGTCGAACAGGGCCGAATCATGACTCGAACAGGGTCGAACAGGGTCGAATCATCAGTCGAACAGGGTCAAATCATGGGTCGAACAGGGTCGAATCATGGGTCGAACAGGGACAAATCATGGGTCGAACAGGGTCGAATCATGGGTCGAACAGGGTCGAATCATGAGTCGAACAGGGTCGAATCATGGGTCGAACAGGGTCGAATCATGAGTCGAACAGGGTCGATAGAGTCGATCAGGGTCGAATCATGAGTCGAACACGGTCGAATCATGAGTTGAACACGGTCGAATCATGAGTCGAACAGGATCGAATCATGAGTCAAACAGGGTCGAATCATGAGTCGAACAGGGTCGAATCATCAGTCGAACAGGGTCAAATCATGGTCGAACAGGGTCGAATCATGGGTCGAACAGCGTCGAATCATGGGTCGATCAGGGTCAAATCATGAGTCGAACAGGGTCGAATCATGGGTCGAACAGGGTCGAATCATGAGTCGAACACGCCGAATCATGAGTCGAACAGGATCGAATCATGAGTCGAAGAGGGTTGAATCCTGAGTCGAACAGGATCGAATCATGAGTCGAACAGGGTCGAATCATGAGTCGAACAGGGTCGAATCATTTGTCGAACAGCGTCAAATCATAGGTCGAACAGAGTCGAATCATGGGTCGAACGGGGTCGAATCATGGGTCCAACAGGGTCGAATCATGGGTCGAACGGGGTCGAATCATGGGTCAAACGGTGTCGAATCATGAGAAAAACAGGGTCGAATCATGGGTCAAGCCGGGTCAAATCATGAGTCGAATAGGGTCGATAGAGCCGAACAGGGTCGAATCACAAAATCGCAACATGTCTGTTTTGGGTCGAGCAAAGTCGCGCAAATATTTCCGTCGCACAAAGTCGCAACATACCGATTTTGAGTCGCAATGGTCGCAACATACCTTATTTGGGACGCGCAAAGTAGCAACATATCTTGTTTGGGCTGCAAAAAGTCGCTTAAAGTTTCTTCGGTCGCGCAAAGTCGCAGCATACTCATTTGGAGTCGCAATGGTTGCAACATACCCAGTTTGAGTCGATATGGTCGCAAGATACACATTTTGAGTCGAAATGGTCGCAACATAAATCCGCGATCTCGACCCAGGTCCCCCCCAAAATTGAATTATATCAAGTATTACAATAAATACCATATGCTAAATTCAATTAGAAAGTAATCCTTGACGCCGCGCGAGCAAAGCTAATTCCTGGTAAAAGCGAAAAAATTCCGATAAAGTCGAACAAAGTCGAACATGTACGGTTAAGTCGAACAAAGTCGAAAACGGGCATCGTTCAACCCAATAAGTCGAAATCGGACACCGTTCGACTGAAAAAGTTGAAAACGGACATCGTTCGACCGTTTCGGTCGAATCATGAGTCGAGCACCTCAGCCCGGGAGTAAATTTTTGCAAAGTAGGGTGTTTATAGCGCGAAAATTGAATTGTTTAATTTTAAACAGTCTGCAAAGTTTGCAAAAAGTCATCAATAGTTTAAAATTTGTTTCAAGGCTTAAAAATTCAGTAATCTTTGAAATGTGATAAATTAATGGGCAAAAAGTATAAATAAAGTTATTGTCATTACAAAGTGGGACTATGATATACTTTATATTTAATTCTTCCTTTTTCTCTCTCTCTCTCTCTCTCTTTTCAATGCCCTGCACTCAAATGATGGCGCCGCTGCCGCCTGTCACCGTCTGATATGTGTGGTAGTTCACTGGACCAGCATGACCTCTGTAGTCTACTCTGTCTCTGTCTCTGTCTCTGTCTCTGTCGGAGGAATAAGTGCCCCCACCCATTGCCCCGCCCCCCTGCTGATGTATCTCTGTCCCATAGTTCAAGTCATCATTTCTACAACCAAGAATTGAATTAAAAGGAATCTCATTGAATTAAAATTAAACTTGTCTAGCAAGAGCGGACTCATGGTTTCAACGAGGGCAGTTTTCAAACGGAGGGAAGATTCGTCGCCTTGTTTTCGAACCCCTACTCAAATCTAGTTTATACTCACCGACCAGGCATAGTAAGACATAGTACATAAGCGGGACTCAGACTATTTATCTCAAGGGAAAGGAACAACATACTAGTGTTCAGCTTTTCACGGAGAACCCATGTTGTGCCCTGCTTAAAATCTATGTGCCCATTTTTGGATATTTTGCTGGATGAGGTTATGTTTCCTCACCCTCATGCAATAAGATTGGATCATGATGGGCCTCGAGCTTCCGACCTTTCGATTGAGAGGAGGAGACGCAACCACTTCTCTCTTTTGGCCCGCACCCCTTGGTTGAACTAAGGTGGAATCAGAACCCTTTTATCAACAAAAATGTTTGCTGTTTTGCAGTCGATAGACGAAAATCAATGCGAATCTCAATGAGCCTCTCCCAATGCTTCATTTAACAGGCATTAAAATGCAGCAAAAATTATTTAAAATCTGATTTAGCTTCATTGGCTGTACAAAAAAGGTCGCCATCAAGGTTTGCAAAAATGTTGTCAACTCTAAGAAATTCCAAAAAATAAAGTCCATGGGGGTTCAAAATCCTCTAAATTATAAAATAAGCAAAAGAAAAAACATACCTCAAGAAGGATTAGGAAAAGTATGAAAGAAAAACAGAAAACATCCCAAAATTTTCATACAAAACGGTTGCTTACAAAATCTATGTTTCTGATATTAAAACTTTTTCTGATATGTATTTTTTCAAATGTTGCTTAAACATACTGAAGCAGGAATGGATTGTTTGATTTTCATTTTTTTAAAACAAACCTTAAAGTAAATTATGCCAATATCAGTAGCTTTAGACTATTCAGTAGAAAAACTAGTAGGAAAATATCACAAAGAACTCAATAAAAAAACAAAATAACAAACGGTGGCAATAAAGCCAACAGAAACAAAATCAGAACTTAAAAATGCAAAAAGAAGGTTTTTTTAATCCAAAGTCAAAAATTTTAAAAAATAATTCACAGTTCTTTCTAAAGGAACCCATAAGTTTTTGTCATTGACCCGCGTAAAATAGGAGATTTAGACTATCCAGTTAACCATCGATTCATTCTGAGCAGTATCTTAAATGAATATGCTTTCAGCAGATTTTACGAAATTTCGAAATAAATCAGTTGCAAGCCTTAAAAACCAATTGTTCAATGATTTGACTGCCATTCCGGCCAAAATTGAAAAAAAAATCATTTCTCTTATTTACCCCAAATTATGAATATTCATAGAACATTTTATTCAATTACAACATTTTATTCAATTTCAATGAATTTTTAATCCTTTTAAAAATTAATTTTGGTAGCTTTAATCGATAATAATTTTTAACAAAACTAGCATAAAATTCCGATAGAATCGAATATTTAGCCTACTTAACCTTAATGCGAGCAGGTTTATTTAAATGGGTAGAATCATATAAATCTGCTCTCAAAAGAAACAAAAATGCTCAATCTGAACA
The DNA here is from genome assembly GCF_963678635.1 of Symsagittifera roscoffensis. Lineage (NCBI taxonomy): Eukaryota > Metazoa > Xenacoelomorpha > Acoela > Convolutidae > Symsagittifera > Symsagittifera roscoffensis. Next base: position 100,029,013 of record NC_087062.1, read on the forward strand.
ATTGATGCTACTTTGAAAGGTTGAGTCAAAAAATACTTCAGCCAAAAAAATTACAGTTTTTCTAACATAAAATTTGTTAATTGTACAAAAAAACAATGACAAAATCATTTTGGCTTTTTTAAATTTCCATTTAAACAAAACAATTAATATATAATTTTCATCCAATAAAAAAACAAAAAAAAACTATTCTTTTGAGAAAAATTGAGACAATTTTAAGCATTAGGAATAAAAAGTCACAGATCAATGTGTATGCAATTTCTTTATTTAATTTATTTTGAGATCATCAAAACAAACCAGAAGTGAATCAAGTGTTTTAGAGTATAATAAAGGAAAAAATCCCGTACTCAATTTGACGACAGTTGCTAATTGCAAGTGTAATGACAAACAATGTCACACATATTGAGCACTGTCTGACACGGGGGTTGAGAAATTAGACGATAAGCAAATTAGACGGAGGTACTTAAAAGGAAATTGGACGGTTTTGCAAAAATGCAATTGTGAGAAAATAGACGAAAGTGAGAGAAATTAACTTTGTTTGCACACAAATTGCGTTAGAAAAATAAAATTGTTTGTAGACAACAGTTCAATTTCGGTGGCCAAAAACTTTACAAGTCAATCATGCATAATTTATTCAATTCAAAACTCTCCTGTAATATTCAGATTTGAGATTTTATGTTCATTTAAACTAATTGTTTTGATAGGTATTGACATTTTATGTTCTTTTTGTATTTGTGAAGCTTGACTCTTAAGAAAAATTTTTGTTGGCCCTTTCCCTTTCGTCTAAAATGCCAGATCTGTAAGAAATAAACTCCGTCTAATTTCGTTTTTGTAGCATCCGTCTAATTTGCTTATCGTCTAATTTCCTAGGCCCCGTCTGACACATACACAGTGAAACATACTCGGAGTCGAAGCAAACACTTGTGATACAGAAAAACTACATACGAGAAATGAAAAGTGGAACCTCAGTCTTCATGGAGCTTTCTCATACCAGAGATCGTAATACGATAAAATTCGGCTCTCAAAAAATTCTGTTCTCCAAAATGTCCCTGAAGGTGAGTTGTATCCGCTTTAGGATAAAATTTTAGACCCGAACTTCGCAAAATGAATTGCACCATAAAAATGTAGCTAAAATCGAATTAAATTTCAGGTTTCATTCGTGTTTTCTGACAATAAGAACCAACACTGTGAAAATGAAATGCGAGAGAAACGTAGAAGTCACGTAACTCCATCGCCCCACCCTTTTTACCCTTCTGAAGGGAAATTGAGCGAATTTTAAGAAATCCAATAGCCCATATCACTTCTCGTATTCATGTGCACTTAGATCTAATTTTCACGGTCGTGCGATTAATCCTGGAAGTTTGGTCGCCTAACAAACATATACACGCACGCACACTCACAAACTTCTTTCTTTTATTATATATGTACTAGATGTGTACTAGTTAAAAGTAATTCGAGTTCTGCGAAAAACCTTGAATGAATCATCTGTTAGCACTTCAATACGTTTTTATCATCTTAGCTTAGTAACTGAGATAAATGGATAAATTGAGGGAAATTAGATAATCTGATTGAAAGCACCAGACCTTTCTATGGACCTCAGCATCTATCACAATTGAAGGCTAGTGATAATGAAACCCAAATCACATACTTTTCATTTAACACGAAAAGTACTCACAAGTTCCTGCGTGGGACAGCGCTACTCGTGAGTTCCATGGCTTTGAGAGCAGAGAACCTCTCGGTGTGTTTGGGAAGCGAGTGGCCATGGTCTCTGTGGACGAAGAACTTTTCTGTGAAGAACACCAGCAGGAAAATGAGCAACACTTGACCCACAATCACCCCCAGAGGAATGTAGGAAGTGAACTGGTCTGCAGCAAAATGAACAAATTGAGATAACCTCAGGGAGGGATTTAGGATATTCAAGAACGCGCGTTTGATTTGGGTTTGATTTGAAAAAATTTTGGTTAACCTTGCTCATTATAATTGCTGTCAAAATTTTTATTAGTTCAATTAAATTACTTTTTTGAGCTTTGTACAATTATTGAAAGACCCAAAAAATACAATTTTCAGCAGTAAAGAACAGAGAAATGACCAAGCATGGATGTCTCGCAAATTCACTAAATATTGATGCGGACAATTAGGAGGCCCTGCATGCAACTTCAACGCCACTTTGATTAGTTGGTGAGTTTTGCTCAGAAGTATCAGCTCTGGTCGTTCAAATATAAGAAATCTCGAACATAAATCTGGTAGTAAAAAATTGAGCAAATCGATAAACTTTCGACTAACAAGGTTGCACTAACATTTGCATCTTATGCTTCGCTGATTTTTCCATTCGAGCACACTCATTTTCTGAGCTAACAATCGAACTTTATAAACATCTAGTTTTGTCATGAACTAGTGGGGCAAATACTAAATTTTGATCCTGTTTGAAAAAAGTTTCGTTTCTCTCAAAAAGTACGTTACCGGTTTTCAAAAAGAATGTCAATAAAAAAAACGGGCTGGCTAGTTTCTTGTGTGCCTGCATAATTATCTAATATCTTTTTGACCTCACTCCACTCTCAATGGCCTTCGGAAACTTCAATGGGGAATATTTGACCCATTTTTGTGATAGTTTTGAATTTTC